>NC_079221.1:46204127-46209127 GCF_029633865.1 Lampris incognitus
TTGTTTTCTCTTCTTGCTCTCTGAGTGGGAAACTGACAGTAAGTCTGTAATTAAGGCAATCAAAAGATGAAGCGAGATGAAGGCAGACTGTAAAACATGGTCTTATGTCCTGTACACACACACACACACACACACACACACACACACACACACACACACACACACACACACACACACACAAATAGTAGATTTGGTCACCTGGTCAAGGCTGTAATTTTATGATAATACATGAGTGGTATGACACACATGTTTGCAGGTTAAAGATATGTAGTGTGTTGTAGTGTGTTGTGTTGTAGTGTGTTGTGTTGTAGTGTGTAGTGTTGTAGTTTTTTGTGTTGTATTGTGTGTGTTGTGTTGTAGTGTGTTGTGTTGTGTTGTAGTGTGTTGTGTTGTAGTTTTTTGTGTTGTAGTGTAGTGTGTTGTGTTGTAGTTTTTGTGTTGTAGTGTGTGTGTTGTGTTGTAGTGTGTTGTGCTGTGTTGTGCTGTGTTGTGTTGCAGTGTGTTGTACTGTGCTATACTATGTTGAAGTGTGTTGTGCTGTGTTGTAGTGTGTTGTGTTGTAGTGTGCTGTAATGTGTTGTGTTTAGTGTGTTGAAGTGTGTTGAAGTGTGTTATGTTGTGTTGTGTTGTAGTGTGTTGTAGTGTGTTGAAGTGTGTTGAAGTGTGTTATGTTGTGTTGTGTTGTAGTGTTGTGTTGTAGTGTGTTGTGTTGTGTTGAAGTGTGTTGTGTTGTGTTGTGTTGTAGTGTGTTGTAGTGTGTTGAAGTGTGTTGAAGTGTGTATGTTGTGTTGTGTTGTAGTGTGTTGTGTTGTAGTGTGTTGTGTTGTGTTGAAGTGTTGTGTTGTGTTGTGTTGTGTTGTAGTGTGTTGTAGTGTAAACACGTGTCTCTCCACAGCAGTGCTTCTCCATCCTGTCCTCGGGTACACCAGGACTTGTTCTCTTCTGCCAGGTGGTTCATAACATGGACCTGTTTTGGTCTAAAAACCTGCAGATCCTCCAGGTCTGAGGCAGACTACAGATCCTCCAGGTCTGGAGGCAGACTACAGTTCATCCAGGTCTGAGGGAGATTACAGATCCTCCAGGTCTGAGGCAGACTACAGGTCCTCCAGGTCTGAGGCAGACTACAGTTCATCCAGGTCTGAGGGAGACTACAGATCCTCCAGGTCTGAGGCAGAACTACAGTTCATCCAGGTCTGAGGGAGACTACAGGTCTCCAGGTCTGAGGCAGACTACAGTTCCTCCAGGTGTGAGGCAGTCTACAGATCCTCCCAGGTCTGAGGCAGTCTACAGTTCCTCCAGGTGTGAGGCAGTCTACAGTTCCTCCAGGTCTGAGGCAGTCTACAGTTCATCCAGGTGTGAGGCAGACTACAGTTCCTCCAGGTCTGAGGCAGTCTACAGTTCCTCCAGGTCTGAGGCAGTCTACAGTTCATCCAGGTCTGAGGCAGACTACACATCCTCCAGGTCTGAGGCAGACTACAGTTCCTCCAGGTCTGATGCAGTCTACAGTTCCTCCAGGTCTGATGCAGTCTACAGTTCCTCAGGTCTGAGGCAGACTACAGTTCTCCAGGTGTGAGGCAGACTACACATCCTCAGGTCCGAGGCAGACTACAGTTCCTCCAGGTCTGAGGCAGTCTACAGTTTCCTCCAGGTGTGAGGCAGTCTACAGATCCTCCAGGTCTGAGGCAGACTACAGTTCCTCCAGGTCTGAGGCAGACTACACATCCTCCAGGTCTGAGGAGACTACAGGTCCTCCAGGTCTGAGGCAGACTACAGTTCCTCCAGGTCTGAGGCAGTCTACAGTTCCCACAGGTCTGAGGCAGTCTACAGGACAGTGTTTAGCTCATCCCGGTGTGTAGACATGTGTGGTGTGTGTCGTTTTAAAGTAACACACTTTAACACAGTTACACCGAAGGTCACACAAACCCTGTGCAGCCACAGAAGGACGACTCTACTCGCAGAGACTTTTGTCCCCTGGCTTTCCCCCCTTGTTTCATGCGTGTGTGGCTGCAGTTTGTCGGCCGTTGCAGAGTGTGTTGACATGGCCTGTAAAGTGTGATTGCAGCTGTGTCCTCAGGTTGGACGGGGCTGAGGTAAACGAGCAGTAAGTTGGGGATGAGGACACACTGATTGAGGTTTGCATCTGTCTCAACTTCTTCCTTCCATGGAAAAAGGCACTGAACTCGTGGCTTCGTTCCCACCACCTTAAACCTTAATGGCAACACACTGCATATTGGACTTTGTCTGTCTTTCCATCTGTCTGTCTGTTTCTCCGTCTTTCCATCTATCCGTCTGTCTCTCTCTGCCTGCCTGCCTGTCTGTCTGCCTGCCTGTCTGTCTGCCTGTCTGTCTATCTCTGCCTGCTTGTATCTCTGCCTGTCTCTCTGTCTGTCTGTCTGTCTGTCTGTCTGTCTGTTTTTTGTCTGTCTGGTCTGTCTGTCTGTCTGTCTGTCTGTTTTTTGTCTGTCTGTTTGTATGTCTCTCTGCCTGCCTCTTCTGTCTGTCTGTCTATCTCTCTGCCTTCTTGTATCTCTGCTTGTCTCTCTGTCTGTCTGTCTGTCTGTCTGTCTGTCTGTCTGTTTTTTGTCTGTCTGTTTGTATGTCTCTCTGCCTGCCTCTCTGTCTGTCTGTCTATCTCTCTGCCTTCTTGTATCTCTGCTTGTCTCTCTGTCTGTCTATCTGTCTGTCTGTTTTTTGTCTGTCTGTTTGTATGTCTCTCTGCCTGCTGTCTCTGTCTGTCTATCTCTCTGCCTGCTTGTCTCTCTGCCTGTCTCTCTGTCTGTCTGTCTCTGCCTGTTTGTCTGTCTGTGTGACAGACTAAACATGATCAGCTGGTCTACAGTGATTGACAGCTCATCACCATACCCTCCTGGCCCCTATGGAAAACAACAGTGTGTGTGTGTGGGGGGGGGGGGTTGTACCATCATGGCGTGAGCATGCAGAGCAGAGTGGTGAACTTCTGCAGAGCAGAGCGGTGAACTTCCTGCAGAGCAGAGGGTGAACTTCTGCAGAGCAGAGGGGTGAACTTCCTGTAGAGCAGAGTGGTGAACTTCCTGCAGAGCAAGAGGGGTGAACTTCCTGCAGAGCAGACTGGTGAACATCCTGCAGAGCAGTAGTGGTGAACTTCTGCAGAGCAGAGCGGTGAACTTCCTGCAGTGCAGAGGGGTGAACTTCCTGCAGAGCAGACTGGTGAACATCCTGCAGAGCAGAGTGGTGAACTTCCTGCAGAGCAGAGCGATGAACTTCCTGCAGAGCAGAGCGGTGAACTTCCTGCAGAGCAGAGGGGTGAACTTCCTGCAGAGCAGAGTGGTGAACTTCCTGCAGAGCAGAGGGGTGAACTTCCTGCAGAGGCAGACTGGTGAACTTCTGCAGAGCAGAGCGGTGAACTTCCTGCAGAGCAGAGCGGTGAACTTCCTGCAGAGCAGAGCGGTGAACTTCCTGCAGAGCAGAGGGGTGAACTTCCTGCAGAGCAGAGTGGTGAACTTCCTGCAGAGTAGAGTGGTGAACTTCCTGCAGAGCAGAGTGGTGAACTTCCTGCAGAGTAGAGTGGTGAACTTCCTGCAGAGCAGAGTGGTGAACTTCCTGCAGAGTAGAGTGGGTGAACTTCCTGCAGAGCAGAGTGGTGAACTTCCTGCAGAGTAGAGTGGTGAACTTCCTGCAGAGCAGAGTGGTGAACTTCCTGCAGAGCAGAGTGGTGAACTTCCTGCAGAGCAGAGTGGTGAACTTCCTGCAGAGCAGAGTGGTGAACTTCCTGCAGAGCAGAGTCGTGAACTTCCTGCAGAGCAGAGTAGTGAACTTCATGCAGAGCAGAGTCGTGAACTTCCTGCAGAGCAGAGCGGTGAACTTCCTGCAGAGCAGAGCGGTGAACTTCCTGCAGAGCAGAGTGGTGAACTTCTGCAGAGTAGAGTGGTGAACTTCCTGCAGAGCAGAGTGGTGAACTTCTGCAGAGCAGAGGGGTGAACTTCATGGAGAGCAGAGGGGTAAACTTCATGCAGAGCAGAGTGGTGAACTTCCTGCAGAGCAGAGGGGCGAACTCCTGCAGAGCAGAGTGGTGAACTTCATGCAGAGCAGAGTGGTGAACTTCATGCAGAGCAGAGTGGTGAACTTCCTGCAGAGCAGAGTGTTGAACTCTGCAGAGCAGAGGGGTGAACTTCCTGCCAGAGCAGAGGGGTGAACTTCATGCAGAGCAGAGTGGTGAACTTCCTGCAGAGCAGAGTGGTGAACTTCCTGCAGAGCAGAGTGGTGAACTTCCTGCAGAGCAGAGGGGTGAACTTCCTGCAGAGCAGAGCGGTGAACTTCCTGCAGAGCAGAGCGGTGAACTTCCTGCAGAGCAGGGTGGTGAACTTCCTGCAGAGCAGAGTGTTGAACTTCCTGCAGAGCAGAGGGGTGAACTTCCTGCAGAGCAGAGTGGTGAACTTCCTGCAGAGCAGAGTGGTGAACTTCCTGCAGAGCAGAGTGGTGAACTTCCTGCAGAGCAGAGTGGTGAACTTCCTGTCAGAGCAGAGCGGTGAACTTCCTGCAGAGTAGAGCGGTGAACTTCCTGCAGAGCAGAGTGGTGAACTTCATGCAGAGCAGAGTGGTGAACTTCTGTAGAGCAGAGTGGTGAACTTCCTGCAGAGCAGAGTGGTGAACTTCCTGCAGAGCAGAGCGGTGACTTCCTGCAGAGCAGAGGGTGAACTTCCTGCAGAGCAGAGTGGTGAACTTCCTGCTATGTTGCCCTACGGCAATACGCCACATACTTCTCTGGCGTGGCAACGTGACAGCACTGTGAGACTGCGGTCCAAGTAAAGCAACACTATCTTCTGCACATCGCAGGTCAGATCCAAAACTGACTTTAGGAAGTCCAACTGCTCCACTAGAGGAGAGCTCAACGTGGAATAGACCTCCTATAGAATGAGGACGATGAGGAGCGTGTGCGTCTTTAAATGGTATCCCCGGAAATGAGCTGTGCTGTGCTCAAGAGCTCTCGATATTCCCGACAGGCACCGCAGCCTATATAGTAC
>NC_079221.1:46219127-46241873 GCF_029633865.1 Lampris incognitus
TGCTATTGACCGTGGCATGTTTATTCGCGATGCCTGCAAGATTTACCGTGGATACATGTCAACCACATGCACGCAACTGTCCACACACTTCCACCTGCACCTACCAGCAAACGGGGGGACGGTTTCAAGTTGCACATGTCGTTAGTCCACAATTATGAGGATAATTAAGATAATTAGTAATAGGGTAATTAATAATAAAGCGGTGTAAATACAGTTTTCGTGTGTAGACATGGTTTACCCATTTGGCCCCTGTTGTTTCATGCTGCTATGGTAATTGTCTTTCAGACAGAAGTTCAACGTATTTGTGTAGTTGCGATTGTGTGTGTGTGTGTGTGTGTGCGTGTGTGTGTGTGTGTGTGCTGCACAAACCATGTTCGTCACAGTTTCTTTTCCTTTCCACATGAATAAGATTTCACAACTTTCCTGTGATTAGAATTCCCCCACAAACAGGCGTGATTTAACACGTGGGTCTGTAACGAGGACTTACTGGAAAAGGTCCTCTTCCTGCTGTCAGACCCTCCCATGCTCATTATCACGCCTAATGAGCATTGTTAGAATTCAATAGCGTGGTTAAAACGGCCCCCTGCCCCGTGGCTTGCCTGGCTCTAGTAGGAGAGGTGCCCGTACGGGGACCTGACGAGGACAGATGATCCGCGTTCTACCCAGCCACGCCCACAGGCTCGTGGCGTTGCGCGGGCGACGCCAGACCCCGGAGTCTCGACCACGGTCGTGCGCTTCAAGCTAATGCCGGTATAGTGGAAGCAGATTCCCAGTTTGCTGACGTTTGCTATTTTTGGAGGCTGCTGAGTTTGCGGGGGATTGCAAGCCAAGTCATCTCGAGGGGCACAGCGTGTGAAAACAACGACAAAATGACTCTGGCTGCTGTGTTTTTTTTTTCAATACGACATCTGAGGACTTGGGTGGGAGTCCTTTATATTCTTTCAAGTCAGCAACATTCTGCAACGTCTGCAGCCATGTGGCGCTGGAGGGAAGCCAGCCTACCACGCATCGTATCTGTAGATGCGGTGGCATCCCTATGGTGATCAATGCTGCTGCTGTCAGACTGCCGCGTCAGCGCCCAGTAGTCCGCGGTCCGCTCCGAGAGGGGGAGCAGAAGCCTTTCTCATGGTTTGGATGCAGATGAGTCAAAGTAAAAAAATCCGAAAAGCACGCCAGATATATTTGATACTATTGTAAGCCACTAATAAGACACGTTAGTCCCTAGCAAACGGGTCTGGCCCTTTAGCCGAGCGGTTAGTGACGTCGCCTTGAGGTGCAGCACACCTCGTCTCGAATCCCGCACCGGGCAAGAAAATAACCGGTTACATTGGTGGCAGCGGTGGGATCCGGAAGTGTGCAGATCCTCAGAAGTCTCTTCGGAGCGCGGGTAGAACAGAGGGCGCGCTTCCGGGGAGGGTGACGACTGTAAACTACTAATAAGACACGTTAGCCCCTCGCTAACGGGTCTGACCCTTTAGCCGAGCGGTTAATGATGTCGCCTTGTGGTGCAGTACCCCCCGTATCGAATCCCGCACCGGGCAAGAAAATAACCGGTTACACTATTGCTGTATTGGACAAAAGGTTCAGTCCTAAAAACGTTTTCCATGGATGTAAGGGAATTATTTGAGCCGGGAGGATGTCATGTTGGAGAGAAACTAGGTGTAATGACGGTTAATGACGTCTAATGACGTCAGCGTTGGAACCCAGCTCTGGAGACAACAGCAAACATTTTGGGGCTTCCAGTGTAGAGCTGGCTGCTCGCTTCCGTTTCCTATGAAGACTTCCTCTTACGTCATTGTTTACAGCTGGATTAGCAGCTTGAGACATGAGAATGGAGTAGATAGACGACGTCCACGGCCAGGTTGTTTCACGAGTAGTCGACATGTTTCCCCCCACAAGGCACAAACATCGATACTTTCTGTAGGTGTTTCAGGTCCAGACGACATTTCGGCCGGTGCATTCCGTCTCTTTCGCGCCCTACACGGACTGCTACCAACATGCAACCGAAGCATCTTCCTGTAAAAATCTCTACCCCACTCAAACGTGATTGGTCCATACTACTCGGACTAAAATGGAAACTGAAACAGAAACCAGAACACTTCCGATACCACAATCTTTTCCCATGCCTACAGGTTTTACATAAATACATACATACACACACACACACACACACACACATATATATATATATATATATATATATATATATATATATATATATATATATATATATATATATATATATATTTACTTTATTGATCCCCGTGGGGAATTTCTTCCTCTGCATTTAACCCATCCTAGCTGTGTAGCTAGGAGCAGTGGGCGCAGTGGGCAGCCGCCGTGCAGCACCCGGGGACCAACTCCAGATCCCGCCTCTGTTGCTCTCCTTGAGGTTTCTTCCTATTCTTTCTCCCTGTTAAAGGGTTTTTTTTTTAGGGAGTTGTTCCTTATCCGATGAGAGCGTCTAAGGACAGGATGTTGTGTTGCTGTTAAGCCCACTGAGGCAAATTTGTAATTTGTGGTACTGGGCTATACAAATAAAATTGATTTGATTTGATTTGATTTCTGTTCCTTGTTGGCCACCACAGTGTCTGGTTGGTTAGCCAGCACCCGCTTGTCAGTCTAGAACGTCCCACAGGACCTTAACTCTGCTATTCTCAACCAACTTTGGCAGTGTCTCCCATTTGGACTTGGAAACTTCCAGTCTGTATTCAGTACAGATGTTCTTGTACACGATCCCAGCCACTTGGTTATCCCTTTCAGTTTATGCTTTCCAAGCTAGCATTTTACACCCTGCTACTAAGTGCTGGACTGTCTCAGGGGTGTCTTTACAAAGCCTGCATCTTGAGTCTTGTCTGACGTGGTAGATCTCTGTCTCAACCAATATGGTGCTGAGTGCCTGTTCATGTGCTGCTATGATCAGAGCCTCTGTGCTGTCCTTCAGTCCAGCCTTTTCTAGCCACTGGTAGGATTTTTCGATTTCAGCCATGTCTTCTATCTGTCAATGGTTCATCCCATAGAGGGGCTTAGTCTTCCAAGTTACCTCCTCTTCTTCTTCCTCCCCACTCTGTCTTCTGCTGCCTGAGGTACTCACTCAGCAGTTCTTCCTGGGGCCCATCTTTCTGATGTTCTTGTCGTTGTTCTTTGTTTCATCCTGGACAGTGGCTCTGACACTCACTAGTGCTTGGCCCCCATCTTTTTGCTTATCGTAGAGTCTCAGGCTGTTGGATTTAAAGTGTAACCATCCATGCATTGTGAGAAGTTAGCATGTCCTGATATCTGTGGCCTTTACCTCGTTTGGATAGCTTCTTATGCCAGTTGGGTATCTGATAACTGATAGGGTAGTATATCTATTGATGGCTTGGATCTTATTCCCATTGAGTTGGATCCTTGGGACCTGCCTCACTCTAGAGGTATTTGGCTGTAGCTGTCCTCCTTACTGCCTACTCGTGGTTTCGATTTGCCTGTGGAATACCCAAGTACTTGTAACTGCCCTGTATGTCTGTTATCCTGCCATCTGGTAATTCAATCCCCTCAGTCCTCACCACCTTTCCTCTTTTTGCAACCATTCGACCACACTTGTCCAGTCTGAATAACATCCCAATGTCATTGCTGTAGATCCTAGTGAGGTGGATCAGCAAGTCAATGTCTCGCTCATTCCTGGCATACAACTGGATGTCATCAATGTATAGGGGGTGACTCATGGTAACTCCATGTCTGAACCTGTATCCATGTCAACTCTTTGTGATGATCTTACTGAGGGGGTTCAGGTGTATGCAGAACAGCAGTGGGGACAGTGCATCACCCTGGTATATGTCGCATTATTTAGACTTCCTGAAAATATATATATAAAATATAACTCTTGCGGTGACTTCGTTGTAATGTGTATCACAAGGTACATGAAAATTCCTACCAGAGTAGGAGTAAACAACAGTTTTTGAGGTACACATTTCAATTTTTCAATGATTACGACATGTACTTTGAATGTAAATAAGGTGCTAGAGTGCATAAAAACCATCAAAAACAGAGCTTGTTTCTAAAAAAAAAATCCCCGGAGAGGATCCCCCTTGGACCCCCCTACATAAGTTCAGGCTGAGCCCCGAATGTCCTTAAATCATGGAAACGCCCCTGTTGTGTCTAACTAAAATAAAATACTTTGGGAACACAACAAACATGAGAGACCATATTTCACATTTCCACCTGGAGTTGGAGGAAAAACAGCAGGTCGTAGGTGCTGCCAACCAGACAACAATTGAACAAGTGATGTCAAAGCTTCCACCGAACTTGGAAAGGGCGAAGCGAATCACAAAGTCGATCGCAACCTTTTATTGCCAATAATTTGCGCCCCTACTCAGTCATTGAGAACCAGAGCTTTCACGTTATGCTGCACACTCCGGAGCCAAGACACAACATCCCATCTCGACGTTCTTCCACCGACACGGCGATACCCACACTCTACAACGAAGCCGAAGTCGTGGAATCATTGCGGAAAGTGGGTAGGGTGGCAGTAACATGCGATGCGTGGACAGCCATTGCTACAGCATCTTATGTCACCGTAACTACGCGTTATTACCGATGACTGGCAGCTCGTGTCTCACATGCAGGGGATCTAGTTACTGCACAGCGGAGCATGTAGACCCACATCTGTTCTTACACAAAAACTCACACATTCCAGCATTCACCAGCTAAGCACATTTGCTATGTTGTACTTCCATGATGTCATTGTGGCCTATATTTATTTTCTCCGTTGTTTATTGTTTTACGACCTATTCTGTAGAAGGGGTTAGTTTTGTATGAGAGCTGGTACAGAATTCTATGTTGTTTTTGCATTAAAGCTGTTCTTGATTTTAATATACAGCAGAAAAAAATGTCTGAGGGATTCTGTGCTCATTGCCCACAACAGGAGGATTTGGGTTGAAGTCTTTATTATTTATTTGTGAATGAGGGCAGCTCTTTGTGTTATCAAGTGATTGCTGAAGCCTTGCTGAAGCCCGTGTTAATCCACGACACAGATGCTGCCACAGGCACACTTCTGTTCCTTCCTTCGTTGCCTCTTTGCAATGCGGGGAAACGTGACCTTCCAGTTGGCACATCTCTTCTGTGTGTCCTGCCCTCTGAATCGGAATCGGAACCGAATCGTGAGGTGCCTAGAGACTCCCACACCTAGTGTTGAGGGTTGTCCGGCAGCATCGGTCCTATGATCTCGCTGTGGCTGGTCCCATGAGAAGAGCTCGACGATTCCGTTTCAGAACCGCACCGTCTTCTGGATGTCTCCACGGTGCTGCCACTAACCTAGGACCAGAAACCAACAGGCTGTCCTCCAGAACCTGTGCTAAACCCCCGAGCCGCCGCTGCGGCCCAGTGAAAAGAGGGCAGCGACTCCCTGCCCTGGGATCTACAGGCGCCATCTGCTTATAGCCACAGCTCCATGTACCACCACCCTCCACTGTAGATCCGGAGCGCGTTTCTCTTTGGGGGCTTTGTACAGGGACGTTCTGCTGAGAACCTTTCCGGTGACTCCAGGCTGTGGCTGGCCTGAACTGCTGCCCGCTGCGGGCTCCCTCCCTGCAGGAGGAACTTGTGGCCGACACTGCCAGAACTTGCACACAGAGTAGAAACCGGTTTCTTGTGGGACTTTAAATGACGCTTGTAGAAGTTGCAAAGAATCGTTCAAATACATGAAGGCCTGTCTCCGCAGGGAGTTAACACGCTGCAGTCTAGCGTCCTCACAACCCAGACCAACTGTTCTGAACCCGCTGGCAAACTTTCCCAAACGACTCAGTTCTCCTTCAAGGAGCTCGTGCGGGATAAAAGGAGGCACGCCTGACACGGTAACACGTGTCGATGGCACAAACAAAGGCGAGACGACTACAAACGGGTCGTCCAGCACCAGGCCCCTCTCCACCAACCGGTGGACTAAACGCTCCTCGGGCGAATAAAGCCACCCGAGAGCCGCGCGTGATGTTCTCATGGCCGACCTGTTCTCCTGCAGCCAGCAGAACCTCTTCAAATTACCTCGAGGATGAATTAAGCGTTTCTGATTCTGATTCTGGCAGTGTACCCCGAGTCAACCCCGTGTCTGATAGACGTGTGGGGGGGGGCGAACCCTCACCAGGGAGGGACGCCATCCTGCACACCGCCAAACCCCGCCCAGCTACCCCCGTCACTTCCCAACAACCAGCAACGGAGTAGAAGTAAACTCCTCCCAAGAGCAGTAGAAACCCGGCGAATTATCCCCCCAAAAAACTCTCGAGCTCATTCAACACCCTCACCCACGCTCACCCAAACTCCCAGCATGCACAGAGAGAGAGAGAGACAGATTCAACATGGGTGTTCGACGAAATTGCTGACCACCTTTTGAACTAGGTAAGGTATGTGCGTATGCGTGTGTGCGTGCGTGCGCGCGCGCGTGCGTGCGCTCAGCGCTTCACGTGCTTGGGAGTGTGTTTAATAGATCTGCTCTTGCTTCTTAGTGGAGAGATAACCAGCGGGAAGCAGTTAGCCGCTAATCTGTTTACGGCCTACACACCTTCATCCACAGCCGCCAGGGGTTTACGCGGGTATAATCTGCCTTTTACACAGCAGATGAAAGGAGGTTTCCGACTCAAGCAAATTCTGCTCTTTATTCTGCTCTTTATTTAGCTTTTCATTTGCGTTTATAGGGTTATTCTTAACTGCTGGTCCAATAATTCGGTGCTCGTCGCTACCGTTCAGTTCGGGCTCTTCGGGGGATTTTCTGAAGAGGACTCTGCTTTCAGCTCTCATTATATGCCATTATGTGTGTGCGCACGTGCCTACACGCACGCGCACGCACGCGCACATATTTATTTATGATCTATTGAGAGAAATAAGAGCGCACCTATTATTGTGCTGGACAAAAGCCAATAAAAATCTTTCCCCTGGCAAGACTCTCACCTACACACACACACACACACACACAAATAAGTCGGAAAACATAGTTTTGCATTCAGCAGAATGGAAAGTATGTGCATTACCAGTGTAGTCACACTACTCCACGATGCGAAGGAACTGTAATTAATTTGTGTGTAATTGTTAAATTTCCATTTGCCGTGTTTTGTTCCATGTTGTGATGCCATCATGCCTTCTCTGACAAGGTAGACATGGGGGTGTGGGGGGGTTATCAGTCTGAATGGTTTGTTGTAGTTGCTAATGTAAATGCATGCAGCAGGTCTCTGTAATGTGCAGCTGTGGCAGAGCCGGGGTGTGTGGGGTGGGGTGTGTGTGGGGTGTGTGTGGGGTGGGGTGGGGGGGGTGTGGGGTGTAAGGCTGGGAATAATGGTTAAGGCAGGGTCTGCTGTCAAGACACCCACATCTGCCACGGAGTGAGACTCTCACTATCTCTACCTCTATTTATCTCTCTCTAGCTCTATCTCTACCTCTATGCATCTCTCTCTAGCTCTATCTCTACCTCTATCCATCTCTCTCTAGCTCTATCTCTACCTCTATCCATCTCTTTCTAGTTCTATCTCTACGTCTATCTCTCTCTAGCTCTATCTCTACCTCTATTTATCTATCTCTCTAGCTCGAGCTCTACCTCTATTTATGTATTTATCTATCTCTCTAGCTCTCTCTCTACCTCTATTTATCTCTCTCTAGCTCTCTCTCTACCTCTATTTATCTAGATCACTCTATCTCTATCTCTAGCTCTATTAATCTCTCTCTAGCTCTATTTCTACCTCTATTTATCTAGATCTCTCTACCTCTATCTAAATTTCTCTATCTCTATCTCTACCTCTATCTCTTTCTAGTTCTATCTCTCTCTAGCTCTATCTCTACCTCTATTTATCTATCTCTCTAGCTCGAGCTCTAACCTCGATTTATCTCTCTCTAGCTCTGTCTCTACCTCTATTTATCGCTCTCTCTCTAGCTCTCTCTACCTCTATTTATCTCTCTCTACCTCTATTTATCTAGATCGCTCTAGCTCTATTTATCTCGCTCTAGCTCTATTTCTACCTCTATTTATCTAGATCTCTACCTCTATCTAAATCTCTCTAGCTATATCTCTACCTCTATCTAAATCTCTCTAGATATATCTCTACCTCTATCTATCTCTCTCTAGCTCCATCTCTACCTCTATTTATCTCTCTCTCTAGCTCTATTGCTACCTCTATTTACCTAGTTCTCTCTAGCTCTATCTCTAGCTCTATTTATCTAGGTCTCTCTACCTCTACCTCTATTTATCTAGATCTCTCTAGTGCTACCTCTACCTCTATTTATCTATCACTAACTATATCTCTACCTCTATTTATCTAGATCGCTCTACCTCTACCTCTATTTACCTAGATCTCTCTAGCTCTATCTCTACCTCTATTCATATTTATCTCTCTAGCCCTATCTGTACCTCTATTTATCTAGATCTCTTTAGCTCTAGCTCTATTTATCTATCCCTCTAGCTCTATCTCTACCTCTATCGACCTAGATCTCTCTACCTCTACCTCTATTTATCTCTCTACCTCTACCTCTACCTCTATGTATCTAGATCTCTCTAGCTCTATCTCTACCTCTATTTATCTAGATCTCTCTACCTCTACCTCTATTTACCTAGATCTCTCTAGCTCTATCTCTACCTCTATTTATCTAGATCTCTCTACCTCTACCTCTGTTTATCTAGATCTCTCTAGCTCTATTTATCTATCTCTCTAGCTCTATCTCTACCTCTATTTATCTAGATCTCTCTACCTCTACCTCTATTTATCTAGATCTCTTTAGCTCTACCTCTATTTATCTATCTCTCTTGCTCCATCTCTACCTCTATTGATCTAGATCTCTCTATCTCTATCTCTATCTCGATTTATATCTCTCCCTCTACCTCTATCTCTACCCCTATTTATCTCTCTCTCTCTAGCTCTCTCTCTACCTCTATTTATCTATCTCTCTATCTCTACATCTCTCTTTTCACACTGCCATTGTCTGGGTGACAGGCAGAAGGCAAAGAGAGAGGGAGCTTATTACATGACATCATTTATACGCAGCCAGAAAGAGGAGTGTGTGATGTTAGCCGGCAGTGATGGGGGGATGAGCTATGACGCAGGGGAATGTGATGGGCTGGTCCGCTATCAACTGTTTATGGATGATGACACGTTCACTTGTAAGTGTAGCAGCTAAATCCAGGCCACACACAGACAAAGGCTACACACTGCTACGACTGAAGGCGCGCTTTGTTTGATGACTAACGTTCGAAGAACGCAAACGACTCCACACGTGAAAAGTGTTTTAACATAGACATAAAAAAGCAAGAAAGACCTAATCAGAAACAACGATGTGTCTCTAGTGTCTGTCTTTTTCTTAATGTCTCTTCTACTCTCCCGCAGAAGGAAGAAGTAAAGATGTTGCAGAGGAGAGGGCAGATAAAGTCTCTTCTTCTCTCCTCTTTGTTGGTAAGTTCTGGTTTATTCTTCCACTCATTTGTCCCTCAGCCACTACGTTACGAACGATGCGTTGCCTTAGAAGCTCTTCATTATTTGTCTCGCCATTCACTTGCACGGCGGCAGCAGTGGACACGCCAGGCCGTGCAAGACCGCTGACGCACACTTGGCATCGCCGCCTCTAGACTTTTGGCCTTCTCTGCCAGCTCCTTGCACAACCCTGCAGCATTTGTACCAATTAGTCAACCATAGCGCGTTTAGGTGAACAGCGATCTCTAGAATCTCCCAGAAGATCTCGATTCTCTCCCCTCGTTTTGGTGTCGAAACCCACCTCCGGCGCCTGGCTCCGCCCCTCACCACCACGGCCCGTGTTTACACGCGGCCTACAACCGGATCTGGACGCGCCGCTTTAAACCATTATGCAGATCGTAATTCGAATCGGGTCCTTTAAGTTGCTGCTGACTCTGACGTGACTCGCGCCGATTTGGGATTGTGTGCAAATCAGACGGACACACACGCAGAGGTGTTGCATACACAACAGCGTGTCTGCAACACAAACAAGAAAAGGGGATGCAAGATTGAATTCCTGCTGTGCTGAGGATGGAAAGTTTGAGTCTGTGTGTGCGTGTGTGTGTGTGTGTGTGTGTGTGTGTGTGTGTGTGTGTGTGTGTAGTGACAATGTGGACTCAAACATGCACATATTTAATGCGTTTGTGACATTTAAAAATATTGTTAGGGTAGAAAATAGACAAATAAAGATGGAGAGATAAAAGTGTCATCCACTTGTTTATTTTCCAAGGAACATCATCATGCTGCAGGACTCTGTACTGCAGGTCTGTATTGTAGGTCTGTACTGCTGGTCTGTATTGTAGGTCTGTACTGTAGGTCTGTACTATAGGTCTGTATTGTAGGTCTGTACTGCAGGTCTGTACTGTAGGTCTGTACTGCAGGTCTGTATTGTAGGTCTGTACTGCAGGTCTGTACTGTAGGTCTGTATTATAGGTCTGTATTGTAGGTCTGTACTGTAGGTCTGTACTATAGGTCTGTACTGTAGGTCTGTATTATAGGTCTGTATTGTAGGTCTGTACTGTAGGTCTGTACTATAGGTCTGTACTGTAGGTCTGTATTGTAGGTCTGTACTGTAGGTCTGTACTATAGGTCTGTACTGTGGGTCTGTACTGCAGGTCTGTACTGTAGGTCTGTATTGTAGGTCTGTACTGTAGGTCTGTACTATAGGTCTGTACTGTAGGTCTGTACTATAGGTCTGTACTGTAGGTCTGTACTATAGGTCTGTACTGTAGGTCTGTACTGCAGGTCTGTACTGTAGGTCTGTATTGTAGGTCTGTACTATAGGTCTGTACTATAGGTCTGTACTGTAGGTCTGTATTGTAGGTCTGTACTGTAGGTCTGTACCATAGGACTGTACTGTAGGTCTGTACTATAGATCTGTATTGTAGGTCTGTACTGCAGGTCTGTATTGTAGGTCTGCACTGTAGGTCTGTACCATAGGACTGTACTGTAGGTCTGTACTATAGACCCTTCTACAGTTTGTAAACAGTGATGACGTGGGGTGGATGCTTGGCATTTAGGCAACGGAAGTATGGCGGAGTAAGCTAGTTTGTCAAGCTATGCAAGGGGATTAACGACAAAAGATCACGAAAGTTACCTGAATAAATTAACTTTGGCGAACGGCAACCGACTTCCAGATCCGTGTGGTATTACCGAGTGGGTGGAAGACGTTACTAAGTGGCCTAACATCCAGTGGCCAGATATATATATATATATATATATATATATATATATATATATATATATATATATATATATATATATATATACATATTTGGTGGAGAAACTGAGCGTACACACAAGAGAAATTGCGGCATACAAGTCACTGGATGCTTACAACTATTTTGTCTGTGGTCACTTACAAAATGTAAAATACCATGATGTAGACTCTGAGTTCTATGTCCTGAAATCCCAAGTCTTGCCAAGTCTTGTTTTGTGCACAACACAAAGATTCAGTTTACTGTCACAGAGGAGGGAGTAAACCGGAGAAATATTCACATTTAAGAGGCTAAAAGCAGAGAATTTGCACAATTGTTCTTATAAATGACTCAGATCAAGGTGTTGTCACAATGTATATTTAATAACAGCTCTCAATTAACAGCTGCAGGTCCAAATTATTTTGAGAGGAAAACAAAAACAACGTTACACGTTCTGACAATTCACCGTTATGTTCCAGAAGTTCCCAAAACCCTGATTCCTTTGTTATCTGCTTGTCAGAAACCCGCCCACCCCAACCGGGGGACAGAAATGAAATTTCTCCAGCTGGAGCGGTGCCAATCAAATATTTAATAGTGTTGGTGTGTTTATAGTTTGACCATGTCTGGGCCCTGGCAGTCAGATAACTGGGTCTAGCAATGAAAACCTCTGTGCAATCAATCATGCAGCGGCATCTTTTAAAGTCTCGCTTGAAGATTTTAGGCAGGTTCTGTAGTATAGCTCCCTTACTCGGCCATTTAATGAGTGGCTTGAGGACTATCAAATCAAATCAAATCCATTTTATCTGTATAGCCCGATATAACAAATTACAAATTTGCCTCAGTGGGCTTAACAGCAACACAACATCCTGTCCATCCTATGGCCATAGCAGGTATCCAGCTCCCACAAATGTTTGATAAGGTGGTTTCTGATACCTTAAATCTATAGGCTAAATCAGTATTAGTTAGGCCCAGCCTTAATTAAACCAACGTGTCTACTTATCCATGCACGCTACAATATCCTTACCAGGGCAGTGATCCATGCTGCCGACTCGTCCTGGAGTTTCAGAAGGAGCAGTCTGATGTGGTGGAGTGTACACCCTTTCATCTCGCCTCCTTTCCCTATGGTACCTTAACATAAAAAAGCTAAATTAATGAACATAAATACTGGTCAGAGGCCATATTACAGGACATTCCTAACTTGCAGATCCTATCTTAGCTGTTGGGTTACAATTAGATATTGGGTTATGATTTGCTTAATACCAACTGGAGAACAATCCTATCTTAGACAACCCTATCGTCTTCACTTTAACCTTAAGACGGTCAATATTTGTAATACAGCCCCAATTTCTCAAAGCCAGCAGCTGCAAGCTCCAAAGTGCTCTGAATAGCATGAAATGAAAGAGGGGGAAAGGTCATTCTAAAATGATTAGGAAGTGTTAGGCCTAATTATTCTGACCTTTCCACCTTTGCCTCGGGGTTCGGACTTTGTTTTGTGTACTTCAACACAGAGGGCACAAAATCAGGACTCTGTGAGTCCAGCGACGCCTCACCTGTAAATAGCCAGACACGCCACATTAGCCAGATAATAGCGGCTAACGCCGCTTATTGGTTACTTTAGTCTGCATCTAAACCAGGCACTCCAGTGAAACCAGAGAGTAGTGGATAATTTACCTGATAGAAAATGGCCGCTGCAGACGCTGGCATCTGGATCGGGTCCTCAGTCCAGTTGTCATGAGCACGTTTGATGGCTCGCAGCCGCAGGCGCCTCCGGTGGCTCTGGAATGGCCGTGATCCCGTCGGTATTGGGCAAAACTTCAGTCTGCTGTTGGTAGAGTAGCGATTCGTACAGCCAAACACACAACAAGCGCACATTTTGGTGCTGCTTATACTGCTGAATAAACTTTGTCATCTCCTCTTCCTCGTCTGAACCCGTGAATGGATGGGAGACTTGGGGGTAGCGTTTCACTTTTGTTCCCTAAATGCGCGCATACTTTTGATGACGTAGGCTGTAAAGGGTCTATAAGTGTGTACTGTAGGTCTGTACTATAGGTCTGTATTGCAGGTCTGTACCATAGGTCTGTACTATAGACCTGTACTGTAGGTCTGTACTGTAGGTCTGTACTATAGGTCTGTATTGCAGGTCTGTACCATAGGTCTGTACTATAGACCTGTACTGTAGGTCTGTACTGTAGGCCTGTACTGTAGGTCTATACTGTAGGTCTGTACTATAGGCCTGTACTGTAGGTCTGTACTGTAGGTCTGTACTGTAGACCTGTACTGTAGGTCTGTACTATAGGTCTGTACTATAGGTCTGTACTGTAGGTCTGCACTATAGGCCTGCCTGTACTGTAGGCCTGTACTGTAGGTCTGTAATATAGGCCTGTACTGTAGCTCTGTACTGTAGGTCTGTACTGTAGGACTGTACTGTAGGTCTATACTGTAGATCTGTACTGTAGACCTGTACTGTAGCTCTGTACTGTAAGTCTGTATTGTAGGTTTGTACTATAGGTCTGTATTGTAGGTCTGTAACATAGGACTGTACTGTAGGTCTTTACTATAGGTGTATACTGTAGGTCTGTACTGTAGGTCTGTAATATAGGTCTGTACTGTAGCTCTGTACTGTAGCTCTGTACTGTAGGCCTGTACTGTAGCTCTGTACTGTAGCTCTGCACTGTAGGCCTGTACTGTAGCTCTGTACTGTAGCTCTGTATTGTAGGCCTGTACTGTAGGTCTGTACTATAGGTGTATACTGTAGCTCTGTACTGTAGGTCTGTATTGTAGCTCTGTACTGTAGGTCTGTACTGTAGGTCTGTATTGTAGGTCTGTACTGTAGGTCTGTACTGTAGGTCTGTACTGTAGGCCTGTGCTGTAGCTCTGTACTGTAGGTCTGTACTGTAGACTGCCTTTCACTCAAACACAGTAACAGCTGCTTTTTATCAGCATGAGTCACAATGATACTCTCCCCCCCGCACACACACACACAGACGGATGAAGTTATAAAGGCATATGATGCAGAATGTTTCCCCTGTCAAATATACAATTGTTCGTCAACATCGGAATTGAAGTGTTACTCTCATATTGGTAATAGCGATGATAAATCAATGGCACTTAATTTTTAAGGCGCCTCTTTAACAGTTTTATGCGTTTCCTCACATATGAAAACACAGCAGATATGAAAAAGCTTGCTGAAAGGAACAATGGAAAAAAACATTAAATTCCTGTTCATCTTCTCTCTCACTCTCTCTCTCTCCCTCTGTCTCCCCCTCTGTCTCTCTCCCTCTGTCTCTCTCCCTCTGTCTTTCTGCCCTCCTCTAGATGTGTTGTGCCTTGTCTGTGCGTGCTGAGTACTCCAGCTGTGGCGAGTTTGAGTTCTTCAACCACACGAGTAACAGCTGCCAGGCCTGCCCTCAGTGCCAGCCTGGACAGGAGCCCCACATGGTGAGAGACACACACACACACACACACACACACACACACACACACACACACACACACACACACACACACAACCACGTGCTAACACACCAGCGTATCAGTAATTGTCAGAAGGCCGTACTCGAACGCACACATAACCCGTTTTAACCGAGCAGTCCCAGATCCCCCCCCCCCCCCCGACCAGCCCTTCACCGAGACGAGAGGTGAGCCGGGAGATGGCACGGGAAACCTGACCTCATGAACTGTGCACTGCAGACTTCTGCTCAGACCACCCACGCTGACAGTTTGACAGCTTACATGCACGCACAAGACGCCAGTACAACGCAAAGACACAGGCACACACATGCATGCATGCATGCATGCATGCATTAAAGCACATGTGCACACTTGTGCACCTGTGAGAATGTGGTAAGTAGAATGACTATCTGCAGTGCACAGTGCACATATGTAGCAAGAGAGTTTGAGATGCTAACTTATTAGCATGCTAGCCCTATTTGGCTGATTGTAATGCATTTACCGGGTTAGTCTAACAGCCCCCCACGGTGGCCAGTATTGTTGTGTATTTTTCTAAACGGGCTGCCCATGCATGGCCGAACCCCACTACTGAGATGTCGCGGTAAGCCAGGGGTCCCCAATAGGCGGCCCGCGGGCCACGTCCGGCCCGTGACGGGTTGATTTATGGTCCGCGAGAATTTTTGGAGAGATGCCAGAAGGAAGAAATTTTTGTATTTCCCTACCAAAAAAATAAAATAAAATAATGAATTTCTTTGTAAAAGTAAGACTAGTAATATATCGAAAAATAAATGAAAAATCTCTGTTTAAATTATAATGCCTGCAACGTATCGACACCGAAACAAGCTAACGAACAACACGCGGCTGGAGGTTGAGTGGCCCGTGGTTTTAAAAGTGGCCCTAAAAGTGGCCCGCCATGAAAAGTAATTGGGGACCCCTGTGGTAAGCAATAAGTAGCGTGGACCGGTCTTAGTGACATGTGAGTCGCGATACAGGCTGACGGGACACGACGCGGGTTTGATAGTTTGCTGAGCAAGCCATCTCAAACCGGAAGTCGGCTGTTCCTTCAGCCTACTGCTGCCGGGACCTGCGGGGAGACGTCACATCGGGTGTTGGCTGTAGATTTTTTTTGGACCCCCCCCCCTCTTTTTTTCCCTAATTGTACTTGGCCAATTACCCCACTCTTCCAAGCCGTCCCGGTCTCTGCTCCACCCCCTCTGCCGAGCCGGGGAAGGCTGCAGACTACCACATGCCTCCTCCCATACATGTGGAGTCACCAGCCGCTTCTTTTCACCTGACAGTGAGGAGTTTCACCAGGGGGACGTAGCGCATGGGAGGATCACGCTATTCCCCCCAGTTCTCCCCCCCTCTCCCCCCGAACAGGCGCGCCGACCGACCAGAGGAGGCGCTAGTGCAGCGATCAGGACACATACCCACATCCGTCTCCCCGCTTGCAGACACGGCCAATTGTGTCTGTAGGGACGCCCGACCAGGTCGGAGGTAACACGGGGATTCAAACCAGCGACCCCCATGTTGCTAGGCAACGGAATAGGCCGCCACACCACCCGGACACCCGGTGGGCATAGATTTTAGAGCAGGTGCAGGGCAGCATGGCCAGGCATATTCTATGAAGGTAGCCTTGTTGAGGAGGTGCAGAGAGGTCGAGTCCAGGACGTGGAAATGTGCCGTTGAGCCCTGCCGGCAAACATTGTGACAACCTTTAGTTAAATGGCTGTCAAGCCGTCACGCCCAGATCCGTTTTTCCGATATCGGTCTCGAGACAGCCACAACGGACAACTATTTCAACATCCATCCATCCATCCGTCATCCAAACCGCCTATCCTGCTCTCAGGGTGGCGGGGATGCTGGAGCCTATCCCAGCAGCCACTGGGCGGCAGGCGGGGAGACACCCTGGACAGGCCGCCAGTCCGTCACAGCCCCCCCCCCACACACACACACACCTAGGGACCATTTAGCACGGCCAGTTCACCTGACCTACATGTCTTTGGACCGTGGGAAGAATCCAGAGCCCCGGCAGGAAACCCATAAATCAGTGCAGTTTTTTCCGGTGCTGCCATGTTTACTGTGCCACAGTAGAAACCACAAGGCCAACCCCCAGCAGCATATAACCCCCTTCTATGCTGCACTAACCACTTAAAGACAATCACTCAAAAATGCAAAAACATACAAACATTGACTTCCGCACCAAACTCCCCTTTCCGTTTCCAGAATATTCCTCGCTCGAACCGGGAACGCCGCGCACACGTCTTCTGACCTGCGGAGGCCAAACGACCTTCTGCAGAACCCGGTCCGACAGGACATTATCCGGTTGTACTCCAGTAAATACAGACATTATTAATGAAAACAAGCGGAGCAGCAGATGTGGCGACCTCCTTCTCTGACACAGCTGTTCTCCCTGGCTCAGCCGCGCTCGGCCGGGCCTGTCGCTCGGCTCGCCGAGGAGCCGGCCCTTTTCTGCTCGCCCGTTAATGGCTTCGGCCTCCCTTCCTGGCGCCAGGGTACCGCTTCACGAAAGACGTGCTACCCGGGTTTCATGTCGTGATGACGGCGTGCGGTGTAAGCGAGAGGACAGCGGTGGAGGTCAGAGCCGGCGGGGGGGGGGGCGCTTGTGACGCGGGGTCTTTAAGTTATGCCAGGCCAGTTTATGCTAGGCCAGTTTATGCTAGGCCAGCTTATGCCAGGCCAGTTTATGCTAGGCCAGTTTATGCTAGGCCAGCTTATGCTAGGCCAGTTTATGCTAGGCCAGTTTATGCCAGGCCAGTTTATGCCAGGCTAGTTTATGCCAGGCCAGCTTATGCTAGGCCAGTTTATGCTAGGCCAGTTTCTGCTAGGCCAGTTTATGCCAGGCCAGTTTATGCTAGGCCAGTTTATGCCAGGCCAGTTTATGCTAGGCCAGTTTATGCCAGGCCAGCTTATGCTAGGCCAGTTTATGCTAGGCCAGTTTATGCTAGACCAGTTTATGCCAGGCCAGTTTATGCTAGGCCAGTTTATGCCAGGCCAGTTTATGCCAGGCCAGTTTATGCTAGGCCAGTTTATGCCAGGCCAGCGGCCTCATGGATCAGCCGTTACTATGGGCAAATGTGTTCTGACACACCCATGGAATTTCTTAGCCCTCATGGTTGTCTGACAGGCAGCAGCAAAGCATGATGGTTATCTGTAATTCCTTCCTCCTAACATCTACCGTCTACCTCTTGCAGCGAGCCATCGGCCGGGCCTGCAGAGACACCAGTGTTCGCCAGTGGGTGTCCACATTCAGGTCTTACCCAGGTTCTACACCGGCCTCTGAGACAAACGTCAGGGCTACAAAATCCCGTGGGTGTGTAAGAACACATCTGCCCATAGTAACGACTGATGCAGGAGGCCCCAAGGTGGCGCGAGGGGCCATTAAAGTCTTCTAATGCCATGTCAAAACCCACCCGAAGGCGTCTCGGCACACGAAGAGGTGCGTGGTCGGGGCACAACCGACCCTCTGCACCAGAATTATTATTATTATTACATGTCGCTGCAGGGGGTCTTTCAACGTCCCCGTGCCGTTTCCCACCGAGGATGGTCGAGAATCCCGTATAGATCTGATAGAAAAGACAATAGAATAAATGGAATGCATACATTAATTAAATGGTCAATTAACAGTTCACCTAAGAGGCCATATTATATTATATTGTATTGTTATTATTGTTATTATGATTGTAACCTACTGATAAGACCCACTGGCCGATCAACTAGAGGGTCTGACCCTTTAGCCTAGCGGTTAGTGATGTCGCCTTGTGTGGTGCGGTACACCCCGTGTCGAATCCCGTGCCGGGCGAGAAAGTAGCTCGGTTACATGATTATGATTATTGCCATCGTTATGATTATTGTGATTATTATTATGTCCGCCGCGTGATGGTTTGTCCCGCGTGGGTCGTGGTTTAGGAATGCTACCCATCCTTGCGGGCCTGAGATGTTTCTATCCTCCCTCCGCTGCTTTCTTTCTCGACCCCCCCCCTCCCCCGCCCCCTCCTGTAGGTCTGCACGCGCTGTTACTCGACGGACAAACTGCGTTTCCATTCCAGACTATTTGATCGGCTCTCAAAGAAATCCAGAAACCTGTTGTCGGACGCGTGGGTCCGACAACAACCGAGCCACGTTTTTATGACTCAGTCACTTTAACCCCGGAGATCCAAAGCGGGGATGCAGACGGATCATGCGTGTTTCACCTGCTGCAACACCGGGAAGGGGACCGGGTAACTAGTGGGGCGCAGCATCACGTGGACCTGTGTTGGACTGCCTTGCAGCTGGATCATATCGATCCCGTATGCCACGAGGAGGGCTTCAGAGTTAGCGGCCAAATACTGCTCCCTGCTCCTCTGCAGCGCGGCTGGTGTGGCGCTGCTGGGAAAACAAGGCCAGCGAGAACCTGCACGCGGTCCAGACTGAAAAACACCAGCACAAAACCATCCACTGTTTTTTCGAGCTCCATGTTAGGTACAAGAGGCGATCATAGCACACGGTGGGTCATTAAAGTCCCTGCTGTTGCCGGGTGTGTCCACAAGGGGGCTTTTGCGGGGAAACGCTGGGCTTCATAAGCAGCGTGGCAGTGGAGTCCAGCAGCGCTCCCAGGCTCGAGGAATTCAGCAAGAGGCACATGGTCAAGACCTCCATGAGGGGTTGTGTCGGGATGAGTCTGAATGAACGTTGGTGTGGACATGATAACACAGCTCAGCTGGAACCACGGAGGGAGACGGGACGGTCCGCTGCCCAATGAGCTGCAGCCTAGACACACGGGGTTTTACGCCAGGAAGCACAGCACTCATTCATCTGAACGACACCTAAAAGTCTATATTAAATATGCTCCGCAGGAGAACTTTGCTGTTTCAGTCGCGAGGGCATGATTGACTGAAAGCCACCAAAAAAAAAAAAATTGGAAAAAAAATAATGAAGAATGAAATATGAATAACGAAATAAAATGAAATGAAATAATGAATAATGAAAAATAATTAATTAAATAAATTAAAAAAAAGGTTTTTGAAAGGATGCTGCCCACCTACACTCCCAGCACTCAACGTTTCAGACTGGCCGAGTGTCACTCTGTGTGTGTGTGTGTGTGTGTGTGTGTGTGTGTGTGTGTGTGTGTGTGTGTGATGGTCTGGCAGCCTGTCCAGAGTGTCTCCCCACCTGCCGCCCAATGACTGCTGGGATAGGCTCCAGCATCCCCGCGACCCTGAGAGCAGGATAAGCAGTTTGGATGATGGATGGATGGATTGATGGATGGATGGATGGATGGATGGATGGATGGGGGAAAAAAATTATGCAATGAAAACTTTAGCTAATAGCTAGCTGAGTGTTTCTTGTAGTTAAGAATAAAAGCTTCCTCATCCAAAACTAAAACCATTCCCATTTTCAGCGGAACCGGAACAAAACAACAACAACAACACGGGTTCGGGGAAGCAGACGGACTCAGTAAACCCATGGGGACATTTTGACCCCTCTGACGTGTCACAGTGAAGTCCCCACTGTGCCGAGGCCGTGCAGCGGGACGGGGGCGGGGCGTGGGACGACGAGCCCGAGGCCTCAACACAAACAAAAGCCCGCTGAGATGAAAGGAGCGGCGGTCGTCACACGCTGTTACATTGTATCCTCTTCGCACACCGGCGCGTTAAGACATTCCGCGAGCCGGCTTTCCCGCCAGATATGGAAACATGACGGAACTGCCTGGAAAAGAAGGGCGTTCTCATCTGGTCTGGAAGAGCTTTATAGGAATACATCGGGGGGGGGGGGCAGGGGAGGTGGGGGGGGGGGCGCTCTGGCTCCCAGCTGAGGAGATAAGAGGAAATTGATTTCTTTAAAGACAGAATGATGGGTTGGTCATCCTAAATAGGACCAGGCATGGAGATATTCACACGCTCGCGTGGACCTCTGCGACAAATCAGTTTTTTTCTCCGTTCCCACAGCAGAGACGTCAGTGTGCGTGCATGCGTGTGTGCATGCGTGTGTGCGCTATTACAAAAACACGCATGTGATTTGCTTCCTTCGAAAAACATGAGATCAAATTTATGCACATTAATTTGCTCGCGGAGCGGGGTCGTTGTTCTCATTCAAACCTCATTGTGGGACGGCGTGAGTGTGAACACATGCTCGGCACATGTGTGTGCGCGCTCCGCGGCCCTTCGCGCGTGCGTGCGTCCGGTACTCATCCGCGGGCGCTGTGTGTGTTTTTTGTGTGTCCTCCGCAGACCTGTGGCTACGGCGTGAAGGACGAGGACTTCGCCTGCGTGGCGTGCCCGCAGGGCAAGTACTCCAAAGGCAAGTACGAGTTCTGCAGACGCCACAAAGACTGCGACGCCCTCTACCGGGCCACCGTGCTCGTACCCGGAACCGCTGACAGCGACGCGGAGTGCGGACCCTGCCTCCCGGGGTGAGCGCGCGCACCCACACACACACACACACACACACACACGCCGGATCCAAGGTGTGTAAGCGTCCCGACTTTGCCAAAACATTTGAGTTTCCATAGAAGAAGTACGTCTCGTTATCCCACGTGACATTTTTCATAATTAAATATTCTGTTTTAATAGACCCGTGTCTGCAGTTATGCATATGTATATGATGGAAGCTGTGGCCATGACATTTGGGCGGCACGGTGGCCCAGCGGTTAGCGCCGTTGCCTCCCAGCAAGACGGTCCTGGGTTCGAATCCCGGGTCCTTCCTGTGTGGGGTTTGCATGTTCTCCCCGTGTCTGCGTGGGTTTCCTCCCACCGCCGAAAGAGACATGCACGTTAGGGTTAATACCCCTGCCCGTGCCCCTGAGCAAGGCAATAGGAAGAAATAACTGCTCCTAGCTAGACAGCTAGCATGGGTTGAATGCAGAGAGTACATTTCATTTGTATGTATGTAATACATGAGTAATAAAGAGTGTTCTATTCTATTCTATTCTATTCTATTCTATTCTATTCTATTCTATTCTATTGAATGTCACTGTTAGAATAAAGCTTCCATAGGAAGAGTGCCGGCACTGATCACAGTGCACTGCAAGGTCTTACGTCTTCACAAGGACCACAGAGGAAACTAGACCGTGACGTCACCTTCAACATGTTTAACATTCACATTCTACTAAATACACTGGAGACAGGCTCACGAGCACAAGGCCATGAACACCCAGTTCCCCCTCGGGGACGAATAAAGTATTCTGATTCTGGTTCTGGTTCTGATTCTGAATACCGGGATGGCATCCAGCGCTGTACCTGTGCCCCCGTCCACAGGGTCAGGGGTTGTGTCAGGAAGGGAGTCCCACGTAACATTTTGCCAAATCAGTATGCGGACTGACAAGACCATACCGGATCAGTCAAGACCATACCGGATCAGTCAAGACCATACCGGATCAGTCAAGACCATACCAGATCAGTCAAGACAATACCGGATCAGTCAAGACCATACCGGATCAGTCAAGACTATACCGAATCAGTCAAGACAATACCGAATCAGTCAAGACAATACCGAATCAATCAAGACCATGGCGGATCAGTCAAGACCATACCGGATGAGTCAATACTATACTGGATCAGTCAAGACAAAACCAGATCAGTCAAGGTCATACCGGATCAGTCAAGACTATACTGGATCAGTCAAGACAAAACCAGATCAGTCAAGACAATACCGGATCAGTCAAGACTATACCGAATCAGTCAAGACCATACCGGATCAGTCAAGACAAAACCAGATCAGTCAAGACCATACCGGATCAGTCAAGACTATACCGAATCAGTCAAGACCATACCAGATCAGTCAAGACCATACGGGATCAGTCAAGACAAAGCCAGATCAGTCAAGACCATACCGAATCAGTCAAGACCATACCGGTCCAGCTGAGGCCCGCATTAACAACGGCCGCCATTGGTGCTGTGGCCTCACAGGGTCCCGATGAAAACGATAAAATCTGCTGTGGCGACCCCTGAGAAACAGGGAACAAGCTGGAAGAAGAAGAAGAAGAAGAAGATACTCTAATAAATACCAAGTTTTAAGAGTTGTTTAAAAGTTTGAAGAACAGTTCATACCCAGATGGATACATACACACACACACACACACACATATATATATATATATATATGTGTGTGTGTGTGTGTGTGTATATATACACTTTTCATGTCTG
>NC_079221.1:46242073-46244573 GCF_029633865.1 Lampris incognitus
GTGGACCATGGCTCCTGATGGACCATGGCTCTTGGTGGACCATGGCTCATGGCTCTTGGTGGACCATGGCTCTTGGTGGACCATGGCTCTTGGTGGACCATGCTTCTGCACTTGGATGCAACCAAGAAGATGTCAGGAAAGTCCTACAGGAACAGCTCAACTTTATTTGGGGTTAATCACGGTCACTTTAATTAATGGCAGGTGTATGCTACCTACTAGTTAACACGAGTTTGAATGTGATTGGTTAACTCAGAGCCACGCCCCCAATTATAAAAGGATGTGCACACTTGTGCAACCAGGTATTGTACGTTTTGTATTTTTTACCCCAAAATATTTCTGATATTTTTCCACTTCATTTTTTATAGGTGTAACTTCGCTTGGGTCAGTTCATCTTCCTTTGTGTGTCCGTTGTCTGTCCGTCCTCTCTGAAACAGGTTTTGATTCCATGTAGCTCTTCATATCCACTCAGACATACGCAATATCCCTTTTTTTGTCCCCAGAATTTTCACAGAAGTCGGAGGAAGGTCATTCCAATACAAAGCTCCAATAATCTTCCTCTTTATGAGATCCGTCTGTCCGTGTCTGTATGTCCGTGGTGTATTTGCAGTGTATGGTGGTTATGTAATGCTTTTTTGTGTGTTGGTATGTATTTTATAATTTTGTGTTTCTGTCTATAGGACCCCCTTAAAAATGAGATGCTACATCTCAAGGGGCTATCCTTTCAATGAGTTCGATTCAAATTTCACATTCAAGGTGGAAAAAAATTCTGACGTGATTTATCTTGGTTTCAGTCTTTACATCGTAAAAACCTGCTATTTTAACGGGGGTGTGTAGAGTGTTTCTTTCTATCTATCTATCTATCTATCTATCTATCTATCTATCTATCTATCTATCTATCTATCTATCTATCTATCTATCTATCTATCTATCTATCTATCTATCTATCTATCTATCCTGTCGGAGACTCGTGGCTCAGGGCCATAGCTGTACCTGGCCTTGTTCGGGGCCTTCAGGATATCAGTCGAAGTTATCCAGTCTGTCGAGCGGCTCACCCAGCTGCTTCCCATTGAGGTGAAAGTTCTGTGTAGTCTGGGCTTCGGTATGTGCGGAGCGCAGAGGAGCCGCATATGTTGCCGAAACACCTGCGAGATAGATGATGGCGCTCGCTTTTGAACTGTTGTGGTCAACATGTGACCTGTTTTTATGCCTGTAACCTTTTAGCCAGTTTCTCTCTTTTAGCAACTTTTTTTGATCTCGTTCCCCCCCCCCCCCCTTCCCTTTATGGGTTCTGGTGGGTTGTGTAAGTCGGAGGGCAAGTTGACGGAGCGCTGCAGGTGTGTCTTAATTGAATCCCTGTGGTGGAGGAAAAGACCGAGGAGGGGGTGTATTTATATGACATGCATTCCAGGCCTCTTTTGAGGCTAATAAGGTGAAGTCTCTAAACTCCCGGTTTAATTAAAAGCAACCGTTACCCGAGATCCCAACAAAAGAGATGAGCCCATCTGTTGGACTTCCAGGAATGCATGAAGCTGGCATGAACGGCCCCGGTGGGTTGGAAGTGGTCAGTAAGTCATTGTAGGCCAGTCGCCGGTTGTGAGTCACCGATCCACACGAGGAACCGTTTGGAGACGGCTGTGTGTGCCACAACTCGTGACCCGGACTCTGCTTTCTCGTGCAGGTATTACATTCTGGAGAACCGGCCAGGAACCTCTACGGAAGGTGTGCCACTCCTGCCAGAACGCACCGCGCAACACCAAAGAATGTAAGAGCAACCTGCAGACTCCTGAGTTTGATGTCCTTTCTTGTTCGCTCCTCCTTCCTTCCGTCCTCTCTCTTCCCATTTTCCTTTTTTCTTCCTCATTCATAAACCGCAGACTCCTCTTCTTCACCCCTTTCCTTCGCTGCTCTCTCAATCCAGAGATCTAGTATCTCAAAATCTGAAGTGGTAAGGAGTCAGAAAGTGAAGGCGTTATACGGAGCTGGTTGTATTTTAAAGACCGCTGCGTCGAGAAGTTCTCTCGGGCCCTGCTTGGCCTCTGTTTCTGCGGCGCTTCGATGGGGAGGCCTCGCTCGGGCTCCTCGTCAGCCTGCTCTCTGCGTGGCTATCTGGCGTCTGACAAGTCATTCATGACCTCCCTAACTCAACGCGTCTCCCCGCATACCCGACACCGCTGCATACATCCATGTGTTTGCGTGTTTAAACGGCGCCCTGTGTGGCTTCCGCCATAGAACTTACCAGAGGTTATCCCCAGCTTTACTTCTCCCCTCTCCCTACCACGTAGCCCAGCTGTCTGTGCGAGCACATTCCTCCAGCACATTTTCACCGCAGGGCCCGGTAGTCTTAGACACCCCGTAAACTCTCTTTTGCAAAGAAACCGTTAAAAAGGAATCGAATATTACAGTCGTAGAGAACTTGTCCTAGCCAGTGTCCGTGTTGCGTGGCGATGTGTCCCTGTGATAAAGCTGTGGGTCTTAACTGCTTTCGGCCCCTTGCCCTCAG
>NC_079221.1:46249573-46254573 GCF_029633865.1 Lampris incognitus
GAGCCTGGAGAGGTGGAGGTATGCACTGGAGAGAAGAGGGATGAAAGTCAGTAGGAGCAAGATGGAATACCTATGTGTGAATGAGAGGGAGGACAGGGGAATGGTGAGGATGCAAGGAGTGGAGGTGACGAAGGCGCATGAGTTTAAATACTTCGGATCAACTGTCCAAAGTAACGGGGAGTGCAGGAGAGAGGTGAAGAAGAGGGTGCAGGCAGGGTGGAGTGGGTGGAGAAGTGTGTCAGGAGTGGCTTGTGACAGAAGGGTACCAGCAAGAGTTAAAGGGAAGGTTTACAAGATGGTTGTGAGACCAGCTATGTGGTATGGTTTGGAGACAGTGGCACTGATGAAAAGACAGGAGGTGGAGCTGGAGGTGGCAGAGATGAAGATGATAAGATTTTCATTGGGAGTGATGAAGAAGAACAGGATTAGGAACGAGTATATTAGAGGGACCGCTCAGGTTGGATGGTTTGGAGACAAGGCAAGAGAGGCAAGACTGAGATGGTTTGGACATGTGTGGAGGAGAGATGCTGGGTATACTGGGAGAAGGATGCTGAATATGGAGCTGCCGGGGATGAGGAGAAGAGGAAGGCCAAAGAGGAGGTTTATGGATGTGGTGAGGGAAGACATGCAGGTGGCTGGTGTGACAGAGGAAGACGCAGAAGACAGGAAGAGATGGAAACGGATGATCCGCTGTGGCGCCCCCTAACGGGAGCAGCTGAAAGTAACAGTAGTAGTAGTAGCGGTAGTAGTAGTAGTAGTAGTAGCGGTAGTAGTAGTAGTAGTAGTAGTAGCGGTAGTAGTAGTGTATCTTACAAGTACTATAAAGCAGTGTTACATGTTTTGAAACAGGGATGTTAAATGCACAGGGCTACGATGGGCGGGACTCTGCAGACTTTCAGACTGGGTGGAGGTCCATGCACAGTGATGACGGAGGAGTTTAGAGGACAGTGACTCTGAGCGGGACTCTGCAGACATGCAGACTGGGTGGAGGTCCATGCACAGTGATGACGGGGGGGTTTAGAGGACAGTGACTCTGAGCGGGACTCTGCAGACATGTCGACTGGGTGGAGGTCCATGCACAGTGATGACGGGGGGGTTTAGAGGACAGTGACTCTGGGCGGGACTCTGCAGACATGCAGACTGGGTGGAGGTCCATGCACAGTGATGACGGAGGAGTTTAGAGGACAGTGACTCTGGGCGGGACTCTGCAGACATGCAGACTGGGTGGAGGTCCATGCACAGTGATGACGGGGGGGTTTAGAGGACAGTGACTCTGGGCGGGACTCTGCAGACGTGCAGACTGGGTGGAGGTCCATGCACAGTGATGACGGGGGGGTTTAGAGGACAGTGACTCTGGGCGGGACTCTGCAGACATGCAGACTGGGTGGAGGTCCATGCACAGTGATGACGGAGGAGTTCAGAGGACAGTGACTCTGGGCGGGACTCTGCAGACATGCAGACTGGGTGGAGGTCCATGCACAGTGATGACGGGGGGGTTTAGAGGACAGTGACTCTGGGCGGGACTCTGCAGACATGCAGACTGGGTGGAGGTCCATGCACAGTGATGACGGAGGAGTTTAGAGGACAGTGACTCTGTGCTACCACATGTTCCATAAATGGATCCGGTGGAGGCTGAGCTTCACGGGTCAAGGCTAGCTCACCGTGGATGAAGTGTGTGCGTCTTACCTGTCGTCTCCCGCTGGCGTTTAAGTTGACTGAAGACACGGTCTCACCTTGGACAAACTGTGGACAAAGCATTAAGAAAAATGACTTAACGTGTAATGACACACAGAAACAGAAAAGCCATGTGAGGGACAGAACTAAACACAGTACTTAGGTTATTACTTACTCTTTAGTTTGATGTTCAGTGTATAAATACCGTTAACAATGCTTTTTAAGTGATACGATGATGCTTACACACACGCTCACAAGCTGAACTGTGTTGTCATCAGCTTTAGGTGTTTTCTTTATTGTGTCTTATAATGGTTGTGTGTGTGTGTGTGTGTGTGTGTGTGTGTGTGTGTGTGTGTGTGTGTGTGAACAGCGTGTTGTTCTGGACAGGTGGTGAAGGCAGTGGAGGCTCAGACCAACAAACAGGAAGACAAGAAAGATGTTCCTGGTGAGTAACACACAAAGACCCTCCTCTCTCAGCCTGTCTCTCTCTGTCTGTCTGTCTCTCTCTGCCTGTCTCTCTCTGCCTGTCTCTCTCTGTCTGTCTGTCTCTCTCTGCCTGTCTCTGTCTGCCTGTCTCTCTCTGTCTGTCTCTCTCTGTCTGTCTGTCTCTCTCTGCCTGTCTCTCTCTGTCAATCTCTGTCTGTCTCTCTCTGTCTGTCTCTCTCTGCCTGTCTGTCTCTATCAATCTCTGTCTGTCTCTCTCTATCAATCTCTGTCTGTCTGTCTCTCTCTGCCTGTCTCTCTCTGTCTGTCTCTCTCTGCCTGTCTGTCTGTCTCTGCCTGTCTCTCTCTATCAATCTCTGTCTGTCTCTCTCTGTCTGTCTCTCTCTGCCTGTCTCTCTCTGTCTGTCTCTCTCTATCAATCTCTGTCTGTCTTTCTCTGCCTGTCTGTCTCTCTCTGCCTGTCTCTCTCTGTCAATCTCTGCCTGTCTCTCTCTGTCTGTCTGTCTCTTTCTGCCTGTCTCTCTCTGTCTGTCTGTCTCTCTCTGCCTGTCTCTCTCTGTCAATCTCTGTCTGTCTCTCTCTCTCTGTCTCTCTCTGCCTGTCTCTCTCTATCAATCTCTGTCTGTCTGTCTCTGCCTGTCTGTCTCTCTCTGCCTGTCTCTCTCTGTCAATCTCTGTCTGTCTCTCTCTCTCTGTCTCTCTCTCGCTCTCTCTCTGTCAGTTCAATTCAAAGGGCTTTATTGGCATGAAAGTCTTACAACAATGCTGCCAAAGCATCAGAAATACAGTGTGAACGGTACACAATAACCCTAATAATGAACATCAACACAACACTGTAATGATCAATAAAGAAACAATAACACAGCCATAACAATAGAAATACGGAAGTAGATCAGAGGGTGGAGCATGGGTGGTGAGGTGTCATGTGTTGTGCTGCTTGTCTCTCAGGCTGTCACATGACCTGACATGTCCCGCTGCATCTATGTGCTGACGCTGTTTCCCCCAAGTACCACATGTTGCATTTTGGTCTGGTCAGAGAGGGTGTCCAAGTCTTGGAATTTACATTTAATTTTTGTGAAGAATTTTGTCTCACACACACACACATGTTGGCAGAGCAGTGAGCGTGGCGTTGGCGATGTGGGTTTGTGCAGAGCACTTCATTAGCTCACACAGCTAATGTAGTCACATAGCTCACTGGCCTGCGGCCTCACGCTGTTCACCAACTGCTTTTACTCACAACACACTTTATATTGCACTGCATACTTCGGAGGTCTCCGCCAGTAACATTTTATGAGCAAGCCGTTTTAGTATCGGACTTAGTTCAGCATTAGAACCAGCGGGGTAAATACACAACCGTCCTTAACAAAGACTCGACTCTCTCCGACTGTGGCTAAACGTCAGTGATTCTGGATGGACACAACAGTACCGCAGACAAGTCCCACAACATGCGCACCGGCGCCTAAACGCGAATCTGCTGTGCTAATTAACGTCACCCATTAGTACAGTGTTTCTCAACCCAGTCCTTGAGGAACGCCTATCCTGCATATTTTCTTTGCAACCCTGAATAGGTGCCCGCTTGTAGTTATTCAACCAATCAGCGATGAATTTTGTCAGACGTTGCACACCTTGCATAATTAAGTGCTGCGAGGTGATTGGTCGAGCAGGGCTACCTATGCAGGGTTACAATGAAAATCTGCAGGATTGGGGCTCCTTGAGGACTGGGGTTGTGAAACACCGCATTAGTAGCTGCAGTCCCACCCACGGACTCCGACTTCATCTCTCAGCAAAGTGGCAGGTTTCGCCTAAAGTCACGTTGATACGTCATCGGCCCGGCCGTTCATCATTTCTGGACCGTCTCAGTGAAGCTCGGGATTGTGAGTGTGTCTGGTCCTCCGGCTGTATTCACACAGGAACTAGAAGGATCTGCTCTCAGTAGACTTCAGATCTCCAGCAGGTGTGTCCCCCCTCTTCTCCGGCGTTGGACTTGGGTGAAAAACCGGCTGAGGAGTTGGCGCTTAATTGCGGTGGTAGAAAGCTGGTTTTTGCAAAGGTTTTTCACCGCAAATACGGTGGGAAAATTTTATTTTATTTTTTTTAATATGCAGCACCCGAGCTAACAAGCCTACCTAATAAAACCGCTTTGCCTGTCAGTCTGAGGATGTGCAGCCTCCAGCTTTTGGGGATTTTCAAAATCCTTTTAATAACTTTATGATCACGTTGCAGCTCGACGGGAGTCGGCCGTAGCCGTGAGTCAAGCATGCGAGAGTGTAACGGCTTAACCCAGCTTTATTATATCGTGGAAATAAAGTCAGGACGTCATTATTGTTGCTTCCTGCAGGGTTCCCGCTGTTCTCCTGCGCTCGGATCAGCGGCGACTGATCTGGCTGGCTGGTGAAGTACGACAGACTTCGCCTTTACCGTCCAGACTCCTACCGCACACGTAACGGTTCGACACGGTCGAATGTGCGACTCACATCTACAGCTGACTCAGATTGGGCAGCGACAGAGAGCGAGAACACACGTTTTTGCAGAGGCTTTGAATCACAGCAACCACGACAGCTTCTTCATCCTACAGCCTTAAACCGTGCACCAAAAACTGTAGGCTGATAAATCCAGTAGTACGCAAGATTAGCTGTGGACACACACACACACACACACACACACACACGACCAAACACAATATCCCCTGCAGGCCACCACCTGGCGGAGATATGAAAAGCTTTTTTTTCAGCCGCTTGACTGTCAACCTATGAGCTTGTCTGCCTTTGTCTCTGCAGAAGGCTTGGCACTACATATGTACGTGCATGTATATGTTTGTATATGTATGGAGACAATGCTGTGTGTGGTGTGTGTGTGTGTGTGTGTGTGTGTGTGTGTCTGTG
>NC_079221.1:46257073-46262073 GCF_029633865.1 Lampris incognitus
GTTATTCTATACATCTGACCTGAGTTACTGTAGTTATTCTATACATCTAGCCTGAGTTACTGTAGTTATTCTATACATTTAACATGAGTTACTGTAGTTATTTGATACATCTAACCTGAGTGACTGTAGTTATTCTATACATCTAACCTGAGTTAATGTAGTTATTTGATGTATCTAACCTGAGTTACTGTAGTTATTCTATACATCTAACCTGAGTTAATGTAGTTATTTGATACATCTAGCCTGAGTTACTGTAGTTATTCTATACATTTAACATGAGTTACTGTAGTTATTCCATACATCTAACCTGAGTGACTGTAGTTATTCTATACATCTAACCTGAGTGACTGTAGTTATTCTATACATCTAACCTGAGTTACTGTAGTTATTCCATACATCTAACCTGAGTTACTGTAGTTATTCTATACATCTGACCTGAGTTACTGTAGTTATTTGATACATCTAACCTGAGTTACTGTAGTTATTTGATACATCTATCCTGAGTTACTGTAGTTATTTGATACATCTAACCTGAGTTACTGTAGTTATTTGATACATCTAACCTGAGTTACTGTAGTTATTTGATACATCTGACCTTAGTTACTGTAGTTATTCTATACATCTGACCTGAGTTAATGTAGTTATTCTATACATCTAACCTGAGTGACTGTAGTTATTCTATACATCTGATCTGAGATACTGTAGTTATTCTATACATCTAACCTGAGTGACTGTAGTTATTTGATACATCTGACCTGAGTTACTGTAGTTATTTGATACATCTAACCTGAGTTACTGTAGTTATTCTATACATCTAACCTGAGTTACTGTAGTTATTTGATACATCTAACCTGAGTGACTGTAGTTATTCTATACATCTGATCTGAGATACTGTAGTTATTCTATACATCTAACCTGAGTGACTGTAGTTATTTGATACATCTAACCTGAGTGACTGTAGTTATTCTATACATCTGATCTGAGATACTGTAGTTATTCTATACATCTAACCTGAGTGACTGTAGTTATTTGATACATCTGACCTGAGTTACTGTAGTTATTCCATACATCTAACCTGAGTTACTGTAGTTATTCTATACATCTGACCTGAGTTACTGTAGTTATTTGATACATCTAACCTGAGTTACTGTAGTTATTTGATACATCTATCCTGAGTTACTGTAGTTATTTGATACATCTGACCTTAGTTACTGTAGTTATTCTATACATCTGAACTGAGTTACTGTAGTTATTCTATACATCTGACCCGAGTTACTGTAGTTATTCTATACATCTGATCTGAGATACTGTAGTTATTCTATACATCTAACCTGAGTTACTGTAGTTATTTGATACATCTGACCTGAGTTACGGTAGTTATTCTATACATCTAACCTGAGTCCTGACCAAGAATCGATCACCTGCATCGCTGTCATTTTGGCATGTTCGGACTAGGTTTTATCATGACTGTCTTCTTATATGAATTTGTGTATTTGAAACTCGATGAGAGAGTAAAGACGCGTAGCTGGGAGCATGTCTCACCGTCCTCTCTGTCCTCTCTTCTGTCTGTCTGTCAGATAACGTGGTGATCTACACGGAGAAAGACGAGTTCGACAAATTGAAAGCCCCGCCCCAGAAGACGGTGAAAAGGTGAGTGCGGATGTCCTCCGCCAAGCAAATCTCCACACAACACGCTCCACCTGCAGGGTCTCGAGGCTCAGTTCACCCCTCGCACAGAGACAGGGCAGGCAGGTGAATTAAAAGGATTTCCCAGAATTCACCGCTCCCTCAGTGTGTGTGGCCCAGCTGACGGAGAGCTCTGTGTGAGAGAGAGCAATAGTTTGAGAAAGGGAACATTCGATTTACTTTCTTGGTGCGTATGTACTGTATACATGTGTATGAGAGCTAAACTATACTCATATATTTTCGTAATGTGTGTGAGTGTGTGTGGTGTTAGTGTGTGTGTGTGTTAGTTAGCGTAGATAGCGGGACCGAAAAGTAAAGCATTTATGATCCTAATTCTTTGTGGAGGTGGTAGGTATTGTCTCAGAGAGTAAGGGAAAAATCCCAGAAAATTAAATTATGCATAATTATGCATAAATATGCAAAATAGGCATTTTTCTAAAAATGTCTAAAAACCAATTTTCTCAGCATTTCAGATGATTCTGAGCATCTTTGATTTTTTCACCTATATAAAAAAAATTTCTGGGTCATAAATGTTTTGGCATTATGCAAAACAACTTATGATCCTTATTTTTTTTGTGGAGGTGGTAGGTATCGTTCCAGAGAGGACCAGAAAAATAGCAGAAAATTAAAATATAAATATAATAATTATGCATAATTATGCAAAATATGCATTTTCTAAAAAATGGCTAAAAACCGCTTTTCTCTGCATTTCAGATGATTCTGAGAATTTGGGGGGAGGGAGTTGGAGTGCGGGGGAGGGTTTAGGGGCAGGGGGAAGGCGGTTAGCTGGCAGGATGAAGAGGAGGGAGATTTAGACGGGTGGATAACCAAACCGCTACATTGTAGCGGGGTTCTTCTAGTATATATATATATATATATATATATATGTGTGTGTGTGTGTGTGTGTGTGTATATATGTGTGTGTGTGTGTGTGTATATATGTGTGTGTGTGTGTATATATATATATATATATATATATATATATATATATATTTATTTATTTTTTAGGATTCCCCCCCCTTTTTTTTTTCTCCCCAATTGTACTTGGCCAATTACCCCACTCTTCCGAGCTGTCCCGGTCTCTGCTTCACCCCCTCTGCTGATCCGGAGGAGGGCTGCAGACCACCACATGCCTCCTCCCATACATGTGGAGTCGCCAGCCGCTTCTTTTCACCTGACAGTGAGGAGTTTCGCCAGGCGGATGTAGCGCGTGGGAGGATCACGCTATTCCCCCCTCTCCCCTGAACAGGCGCCCCAACCAACCAGAGGAGGCGCCAGTGCAGCGACCAGGACACCACACCCGCACCCGGCTTCCCACCCACAGACACGGCCAATTTTGTCTGCAGGGACGCCCGACCAAGCCGGCGGTAACACGGGGATTCGAACCGGCGATCCTCGTGTTGGTAGGCAATGGAATAGACCTCCATGCTACCTGGACTTCCCCGCTAAACTATATATTAATTTAGAAGTGACATCATAACATGACTTACTTGACTTGTCTTAGTGCTCTTGGCCCCCTTGGCACCTAGGCTGTCTACCATGGATCTGCACCTCACTCTCGTCTGCACAGTGGCCTTGGCTTCTTGCCAGCAGCTCCCCATCTTCTTGTTTAGCTCTTCAAGCTTTGACCACCTCCAGCTGGTTTCTGGTCCTCCTCTTTCCTTGTTGCTTGTGGTCTACAGCCCGTCTTGTTATGTCACCATATGCACACGTGACGTAGTCACATTGCAGAGGGTCCAGTATGGGGAAAATGGTGCACATCGCTCATGTTAGTATAAGCTTGTACTGCCTGACAGAAAACGATGTCTAGCAAGGTCCACCTTCTGGAGATTACTGCTGAGGAAAAATGTTCTCGCGCATCTCACAAATGATAAAGTTAAGTCTGATTTAATGACTTCTTGGACTGCTCTTCAAAATCATTAGATCCTTGCTGGAGCGATCTGTTCTTTAAAGAACACGTGTAGGAAGTTAAAGGTTGCATGTATCTGGAGAAAAGATATAACGCATTTTTATTCTTTAGTATTGCAATTGGCATTGCAAAAAACAATAATACTGAATTTCTTTTTGTCAATATTCAGGCCTAGTAAATATGTTTCAGTATGTAGTGAAGGTGTGGACTTGCTGTTGTAATAGTGGACATCGTGTTGTACATGTGAAGGGGCCTCAGGTCGCAGGAGTCCAGCTTAAGCACTGTAACTGTACTTTATGATGACGAAAGACTAGAAGAAAATCTCTTTATTGGGTAGCTTCAGCAAGACACCCAGAAATGACAGAGGCAATACATTATTATCTTTCATGAGGAGCATAAGGAGTCCGGCCATGTGAAGCCTCTTGGTTTATGAGGGGGAATATGAAGGGCAGGAGGAAAGGGTTAACTGACATGTATACATCTCCATATCACATGTATATGACATGTATAGAACTCTATATCACATGTATATGACATGTATATATCTCTATATCACATGTATATGACATTATAGATCTCTATATCACATGTGTATGGCATGCATAGAGCTCTATATCACATGTATACGACATGTATAGAGCTCTATATCACATGTATATGACATGTATAGAGCTCTATATCACATGTATATGACATGTATATATCTCCATATCACATGTATATGACATGTATAGAGCTCTATATCACATGTGTGCGACATGTATAGAGCTCTATATCACATGTATATGACATGTATAGATCTATATATCACATGTGTATGACATGTATAGACCTATATATCACATGCATATAGCATGCATATATCTCCATATCACATGTATATGACATGTATAGAGCTCTATATCACATGTATATGACATGCATATATCTATATATCACATGCATATGACATGTATATACATATATATCACATGCATATAGCATGTATAGCGCTCTATATCACATGTATATGACATGTATAGATCTCTATATCACATGTATATGACATGTATAGATCTATATATCACATGCATATGACATGTATAGACCTATATATCACATGCATATAGCATGTATAGCGCTCTATATCACATGTATATGACATGTATAGACCTATATATCACATGCATATAGCATGTATAGATCACTATATCACATGTATATGACATGTAGACATCTATATCATATATATATATCACATACATATAGCACGTATAGATCAATATATCACATGTATATGACATGTATAGATCTCTATATCACATGTATATGACATGTATAAATATTTATATCACATGTATATGACATGTATAGATCTCTATATCACATGTATATGATATGTATATATCTCTATATCACATGTATA
>NC_079221.1:46267073-46312073 GCF_029633865.1 Lampris incognitus
CACCCAATTAAGCATTTGGGGCCACTTAACCACTGAAAGCCCAGTGGAAAAGCCATAAAACGCGGCATCCTGCGAATGAAAGAAGAAGAAACAGAAGACGAGGGGCTGTAACTGTCCCGGGATCGCGGCGGCGTGCCGGGCAGAAAGAAGGGAAAGAATGCAGCCGGTCACCGGTACGGGACGCTGCAGCCGTCACGAGGTCCTCAGAGTCCGGTTAGACAGGACTTAAGCTCCCCTGTGAGATTCCTACGGCAAACGCGGATTACACGCGTCTTTGTGGACTGAAGCTGAGACGGGGAGACGGAGAACGGATCACGTCCTCCTAGTTAAGGACAAGAACTCGTCAAGTTTCTGGAGCGCAAGGCACAATCCCAGCCACCTCGTTTCCATCATGACCCGATGGATGAGGAAGAGCGGTTAGGCGTAAAGCTCGAGGGAACAAGACGCCAGCGTTCAACTCCCAAATTTTACATCGTGGCCGTGCCAAGGCGTGTTCCCATCTCAGTGCTTTGGGAACAGGACTTGATTTGAGCGCTCATCCAGACGTCCTGCGAGCGGTCCGCACAGAACCAGGCGTCGTTCAGGGCCGCGTCACTTCAACCCACGTCCTCTTCACTGCTCGGTCGGAGCCGGACTCCGGTAGCGTAAATGAACTGGGCTGATGTGCGGATCGTTAAGCATGTACCGGCCACCGATCTATCGTCTGTGGCCGATTTCCTTCAGACGGAGTCTTGCGTAGGGGGTTCGCGCAACCGTTTTAAATGTCACATGTAAGATTTCCTACTCTATTTTCCTCAAACCCAAATTTATGGATTGACTCAATTGAAATTACGTGGACCTCGGCCCCTTGTCCTGATATATACGATGCTTGTCAGCAGAAGCCAAACCGGGATTACTTACCTCAGCAGCACCGTAGTACTACTACACGGTACTACTACATGTGGAAACGGTGGAAGCGAAATGTTCATGGTTCCAACATTTAAGTGTATATATAACTTATTATTGTACATAATGTATGCATCAATAAAGAAGTATGCAAAGAGCTGTGGTTTGGTGTCCGGTTGAATAAGGTTTGAGCGGTAATAATAAATAAATAAACAAATAAATAAAAGCAGGTTTTTGGGGAGCTGGAGTTCGGCTTGAGAGCGGTTTGACTCGGGACCAAAGGCCAGAAGGCCTTTAAATGTGGTTTTTATTTGTCACATCAAAAACCTCCCAATCCAAAGAACAGCTATTCTCTTTAAGGTCAAAGTAGGTCAACACAAGTAGATTGGGTGAAGAAGGCGTCCGGGTGGCGTAGCGGCTTGTGCCGTTGCCTAGCAACACGGGGCTCTCTGGTTCGAATCCCCGCGTTACCTCCGGCCTGGTCGGGCGTCCCTACAGACACAATTGGCCGTGTCTGCGGGAGGGAAGCCCGACGTGGGTATGTGTCCTGGTCGCTGCGCTAGCGCCTCCTCTGGTCGGCCGGGGTGCCTGTTCAGGGGGGAGGGGGGATAGCGTGATCCTCCCACGTGCTACGTCCCCCTGGTGAAACTCCCCACTGGCAGGCGAAAAGAAGCGGCTGGCGACTCCACGTGTATGGGAGGAGGCGTGTGGTAGTCTGCAGCCCTCCCCGGATCGGCAGAGGAGGTGGAGCAGCGACCGGGTAATTAGCCAAGTATAATTGCGGAGAAAAAGGGGGCGGCGGGGGGGGGGGATCGGGTCGAGAAATGAGAAGTAACCCACAAACCTGACAATAAGGCCCGAATTGAAATATGCAAAAAGAAAAATGTAATTTGCTCCAACTTCTCCAGCGGGGTCGGTGTGCGCCACCGAGCTGCCGACACACAAACTCTAGTACTACGAGACTGTGTGTGTGTGTGTGTGTGTGTGTGTGTGTGTGTGTGCTGGTTAGGGATGTTAGCGGCTCCTCGAGAAAAGATCAATAAGTTGATGGAGACGGTGTGATGTTGCTCAGGGGCACAGGAGCGCTGAGCTCTCATTAGGTTTCCATCACTCTCCCATAACATAATCCTTTTACACTTAAATGGTTTGATGAGTCATTTTTCACGCACACACACACGCACACACACATACACAAGTGCAAAGTGTGCGCAGAGGAAGGCAAAGAGTGCATCGGCGTGTGACCCCCCCGGGGTGCATTTCTGCATCTTTAGCACTTGGCTTAGCAAGCTGTTCAGTGAGGGGGAAGAAGATACAGGGAGACGGTCCTCAGGGCAGGGGTGCCAATCTGACTGGCTGCTGTAACAGGCCAACCACGACACTAATTAAACCTTACAGAACTGCCAATCATCACGCACACACGCACGCCAGCCTACCAACCAGCGGCACATACTGTTAGACGACAAACTGCTAAAACACTTATATAGCAGGCCTCACTGAGCCATGTGGCTCTAATAAACTTGGATCCGACGTCAAGTGTGATGTATGTAGACTGTACGATAACACCTACTGAATCGCCGTCTACGACTCAAGTCCATAAAAACATCATCAGCGTGCGTGCCGCATCAGCGCGCCCGCAATCAACCTACGCCTCCGGTGGAGCAACATGACGCCAAGCAGGAATCGGGTCCTTTCAATAGTCGCCACAGCTCGTTTTGTTGAATCCATCGCGTTTGGGTCACAGATGCTAACAGTCTGGTTGTTTTTGTTTAGCGCCAGCACAGATTCTGCGTCACACTGACCAGTGCGTCATTTCATGCTGCATTTCTATTGGCTGGTTAGTAGACGTAGGTCGTAGCAGCAGCCACATTGTGAGACGGTCATCCTAAATTTCTGACACTGTCAGATTTTTGTCTCGGGTTGCCTTCGGGCGCAGGACCGCAACAACGGCCGTCTTTGAACCTGTCTCACAGTTCGACGTAGGACCGCTGTTTTGGAGCCACGACCAAAGATATCGCCACGTTTAGTCGTCTTTTGTCTGAGACGGCCCAAATCGAACAGTCTGTAGGAGGCTTTAGATGACTTAGAGGTCAGTTAGATCACTTAGAGGCCACTTAGATGACTTGGAGGTCACTTAGATGACTTAGAGGTCGGTTAGATGGCTTAGAGGCCAGGTAGATGACTTAGAGGTCACTTAGATGACTTAGAGACCACTTAGAGGTCACTTAGACAACTTAGAGGTCAGTTAGATGACTTAGAGGCCACTTAGATGACCTAGAGGCCACTTAGATGACTTAGAGGTCAGTTAGATGACTTAGAGGTCAGTTAGATGACTTAGAGGCCACTTAGATGACTTGGAGGTCACTTAGATGACTTAGAGGTCGGTTAGATGGCTTAGAGGCCAGGTAGATGACTTAGAGGTCGGTTAGATTACTTAGAGGTCGGTTAGATGGCTTAGAGGCCACTTAGATGACTTGGAGGTCACTTAGATGACTTAGAGGTCGGTTAGATGGCTTAGAGGCCAGGTAGATGACTAAGAGGTCGGTTAGATGACTTAGAGGTCGGTTAGATGGCTCAGAGGTCGGTTAGATGGCTCAGAGGCCAGGTAGATGACTTAGAGGTCAGTTAGATGACTTAGAGGCCACTTAGATGACCTAGAGGCCACTTAGATGACTTCGAGGTCAGTTAGATGACCTAGAGGTCAGTTAGATGACCTAGAGGTCAGTTAGATGACCTAGAGGCCACTTAGATGACTTCGAGGTCAGTTAGATGACCTAGAGGTCAGTTAGATGACTTAGAGGCCACTTAGATGACTTAGAGGCCACTTAGATGACCTAGAGGCCACTTAGATGACTTAGAAGCCATTTCGATGACTTAGAGGTCAGTTAGATGACTTAGAGGCCACTTAGATGACTTAGAAGCCATTTCGATGACTTAGAGGTCAGTTAGATGACCTAGAGGCCACTTAGATGACTTAGAGGCCACTTAGATGACTTAGAGGCCACTTAGAGGTCAGTTAGATGACTTAGAGGTCAGTTAGATGACTTAGAGGTCACTTAGACAACTTAGAGGTCAGTTAGATGACTTAGAGGCCACTTAGATGACTTAGAGGCCACTTAGATGAGACACTTCTCTCATTAAATGTTGTGTCCAGTTGAACTGATTCACCTTTCCGTGGCCCATGTTAAAAGGTGTAGCATCCACACCCGAGTCGGTCACACTGAAGAACTCACGACACGTGTTCCGACTCGGTCTGGCGTTGGGAGATGAACTGGATGACGACTCCTGGCTTTTAAAAAAGGCTTCAGATGCACCAAGTCCACCCGGAACTCTCGTTGCGCAACATACGAGAATGTCATCACAAAACCGGGCATCGTTTGTAAAAATAGCTGATGGCAAAACAAATAAAAATCGCTTAAATTCCAACAATCGCTCGGAGCCATCGTCGTCTACAACCCCTTTGTTAAGATGCAGCTGAATTCTTAAGATGCTGGGACGCCATTATCGTGCAGAACACCGTGACCGTCGGTCAGAAACATTTTCCAAAATAACCCTAAACTCTAATTTCCACAGTGGGGAGATGGGGGGGGGGTTTATTACGCATCGGTTTTTACACATCACCACTGTCAGATTTACAGCCATCTCGCTGCATAAACGCTGTATTTATAAATAATTGACCTGATGGAAATTATGTACATTTGGTGGTTGGCCATGTCGGAAGGCTGATTGACTTTATGGCTCTGGCAAACTGAAGCCGTTATTGTGCTCCCCCCCCCCCCCCCCGACAGCCCTCTGCAACAGGCCGAGGAGCACTTTAACGAGCACCACGGGCCAGGGTGGTGCAGGAGAGTCTTTATTTCTGCACCACCCTGGCCCCATATCTCAGAAACACCCACGGGGAAGGCCGGGCGAGGAGCACCGAGCGAAACCGCAGGCCGCTGAGCAGGAAACCTAATGGTTTTCATGAAGAGTACGTAAGTCGGGGCGACGGTTCCTGCCGTCGGAGAGGGTATTATGGCCCCCTTTTAATGCCCCATTAAATAGTTGCCATAGTGCTGCGCTGGGATCAGTTTGAAGGGAAGCAAATTTGTCATGAGGAGTTACAGCAGGCCCAGTGGAGACAGGGAGAAGAAGCATTCTCACCTCGCTGAGTCGAATACACAGCCCTGTGATGACGCTGCCCTGTGATGACGCAGCCCTGCCATCAGCCGGACACCGCCCACGTGTGTCTCCTTATACGATGAACAGTAGAATATGTTACACACAGTGAACACCCTTTACAACACATTCTGTTGTTTTTACACCATGCTAGTGTCGTGGATATGTTGTAGTGAATTCTGGGGGCAGCTGGGGAACCGACGCAGCCAGGGCGCGAACCCGAACTGCGCTAACCAGTCAACTAAGGCAGTGTTTCTCAACCGGGGGTCCGCGGACCCCTAGTGGTCCGTGGTGTAATTGCAAGGGGTCCGTGAAAATAAAATATCTTTTAAAAAAAAGACCCTATGACATTTGTAGAAATAGGATTATTTTACTCAAATGTGACTGAGACCTTTATCTACCTAAACTATAAAGGGTAACAGGACTTGTTTCTCTAATTACATCTGTTTCACAAGTGTCATTTATTGTATTTTAATAAGAGATCTCGCTCCCGTTTGCATTGTTAAAAGTTACTGCATAAAAATTATGTGTTGTTACATATATCTGAAAGTTACTGAATACATATTCTGTTTTGTTACATATATCTGAAAGTTACTGAATACATATTCTGTTTTGTTACATATATCTGAAAGTTACTGCATAAGAATTCTGTTTTGTTACATATATCTGAAAGTTACTGAATACATATTCTGTGTTGTTACATATATCTGAAAGTTCCTGCATAAGAATTCTGTTTTGTTAACTATATCTAAGTTACAACTGAAAGCTCTTATTTTTGCCCCAAAGAGTGAATAAATGCTATAATGCAATTTAAAATGCAGTTTCTACTGCTTCTATCAAATTGCAACCCCCCTCCCCCAAGATCAGGTGGAGGGGTCCTCAGGGTAGATCAAAAATACGCAGGGGGTCCAGGACCCCAAAAAGGTTGAGAACCACTGGATTAAGGGGTCCGATCCGTTAGCCAACCGGCTAGCGAGTCTACTCATTCATGGTGGTTACCATATTATGGCATTATATTATAATAATGATACTTATGATTACACACCTATACTGAATAAACCAATTTCACTCATTTCAAAGGAGGGACTCGGCTTTTTTCAGGCGCACATTATGTTTAAAGCCTTTAGTCAGCACACTAGGCCATTTCAGACAGCAGGACCTGAGGAACCAGCCCTGGCTAGAAAAACAAGCTCTCATCAATGGTCCTCCAGAAGTAACCCTATTACACATACTCCTGTCAAGAACCGTGCCATACCCGAGCCACTGCAAAGGGAAAAGGTACATTAACACTGCGCACAACTGGCCCACGTTGCATCCTTGCAAAAGCGAAGGACGAGTTGACGGAGGCAGAAAGACGGTCAGAGAGACGACTCGACGTCAGGCTCCTTCTCTCAGGACTCGTTCTGTACTCTACTGACGGACGAGGGCCAATGTGTCTGACATCATGTGTCCTAAAGGCAGGCTGTCACATGCAGTTTCACCATACGAACGAGATATGTTTACAATACACACAGAGGTAGAACAAGTGAATGGATGAGTGTGAGTTTATGTTCTGCACCCGCAACTATAAAGAGATATATAGATGTGTTAAGATAAAACTAATGGAAGGGGGGGGGAAGGGGCACCCCAACACATAACACATTAAAAAAAATATATATACAAGAGAAAGAGGACCACGGAGAGACAAAGAAGGAGGCCAGCAGCTAAAGAGGCCGAGAAACATTTAAGAAAAGAAGAAACGCAGCTGATTAATCCTTCCAGATGCTCAAATGGCCCCAAAAAGGCGATTGCATCCCTTGCAGGATTGTCTCAAGTATCCGTAACAAGACATGGCAGATCAAGTCCTCCAAATCTCCCCCCTCCCCCCCCCCCCATCAGCCAGCACTGTGCCCATACTGAGTCTATTACTCCATCCAGCCATCAATGTTCTGGAACAAACAAGACAAGTTTATACAAAACATATGAACTTCAGCAGCCCATACATGGCCGGGCCTTAAGTCGTGCAGCTCTTGTTTATTGCCGTTAAAGCGCTTCGCCGTCCAGCGCACCACACAACCACCGACACGCTCAAACACATCAAACCTTCACACAAGTTCTGGACCGAGTTTTACACCCATTTGTGAAAGAAACAGACTCGTGGCGGGAGGGGAAGCGATGCCGTGTTTTAAAAAAAGGACTTTCGATTGGGCAGAGAATTTTAGAAATGTAATTGGGTGGAGTAGGGTGAGTTGGAGCAGATGAGGCCGAGATGGGAAGAGGGCTGATTAAGATATGTCTGTAATGGAGGCAAAAAAATGGTGCTATCTAAGATCGAGCGGGACGGAGCCAAGGTTGAGGCAGAGGGAGGTGTGTGAGGGGTCGGTGGTACGGTGCAGCTCCTGCAGCTGGAGGTGGAGAGGGGACCGCTCAAACAGACGACGGTTCTATAATACTCTATATCATCTCGTCATCAGCCGCTTCTCCGGGCTCGGGTGGTGGTGGCAGCAAGCTAAGTAGGGCCCTCCAGACGTCCCTCTCCCCAGCAACGCCCTCCAGCTCCTCCTGGGGATCCCAAGGTGTTCCCAGGCCAGATTGGACATGTAGTCCCCCCAGCGAGCTCTGGGTCTACCCCGGGATCTCCTCCCAGTTGGACGTGCCTGGAAAACCTCCAAAGGAAGGTGCCCAGGAGGCATCCCAATCAGATGCCCCAACCACCTCAATGGGCTCCTTTCGACGTGAAGGAGCAGCGGCTCTACTCTCAGCTCCCTTCAGATGTCCCAGCTCCTCACCCTATCTCTAGGCTGAGTCCAGAACTCATTTCAGCCACTTGTATCCACGACCTGACCCTTCCGGTCACTACCCAAAGCTCATGACCACCATAGGTGAGGGTTGGAATGAAGATTGACTGGTAAACTGAGAGCTTTGCCCTCCGGCTCAGCTCCCTCTTCACCACAACGGTCCGGTACAACTTCCGCATTACTGCTGATGCTGCACCAATCCGCCTGTCAATCTCCCGCTCCATCCTACCCTCACTCGCCAACAAGACCCGAGATACTTGAACTCCTTCGCTTGAGGCCACAATTCATCCCCAGCCCGGGGGGAGCGATCCACCATTTTCCGGTAGAGGACCGTGGCCTCGGGCTTGGAGGTGCTGACTCTCATCCCGGCCATTTCACACTCAGCTGCAAACCGCCCCAGTGTGCGCTGGAGGTCACGTTCTGATGAAGCCAACAAAACCACATCATCTGCAGAGAGCCGAGATGAAATGCTGAGGTTCCCAAAACGGACACACTCCTCATCTTATTTACAATGAATATGAGGACCAAATGTGCACATGTTCAGATATTGTGTGTGTATTTTGGTCCTCATACTCATTGTAAATACTGTGTTGGTTCTTGCTCGGTGTGTGACATGTTAAGTGTGTGTGTGTACCTGATGTTGGAGAGTTTCTGGAGGAGAATGGAAAGCTTCTCAAGCAGTGGGGGCTCCAGATGAGGGCTCTTTAGGAGATGTGAGGCAGTGCGGAAGAACTCCTCACAACTACATGCCTCCAGCAAGGGAGCTAAAAAGCCTTCAAAGACACACACACACACACACACACACACACACACACACACACACACACACATACGCCACACACACAAACACTGCAATATGTCAGTCCACTTGTGTGTGTGTGTATGTGTATATATGTGTGTATATATATATATATATATATATATATATATATATATATATATATATATATATGAAATTCAAAACACCAATCTTTTTTAACTAATTTCAACTTTTTTCAAGTCCCAGAAAATATGTCATTTATTTTCAATGGTTTTCCTGACTTCATTCAACACACCCTTAGAGGAAAAGGTAGACAATCTCTAATAAATGGTGAGGCTGAACCTTGCAGACGAGGACACACACTGAAACACACTGAAACACACAGTGTGACCTCACTGAAACACACTGTGTGACCTCACTGAAACACACTAAAACACAGTGTGACCTCACTGAAACACACAGTGTGACCTAACCGGAACACACTGAAACAAAGTGTGACCTCACTGAAACACACTGTGTGCCCTCACTGAAACACACTGAAACACACTGTGTGACCTCACTGAAACACACAGTGTGACCTAACCGGAACACACTGAAACACAGTGTGACCTCACTGAAACACACTGTGTGCCCTCACTGAAACACACTGAAACACACTGTGTGACCTCACCGGAACACACTGAAACACACTGTGTGACCTCGCTGAAACACACTGTGTGCCCTCACTGAAACACACTGTGTGCCCTCACTGAAACACACTGTGTGCCCTCACTGAAACACACTGTGTGCCCTCACTGAAACACACTGAAACACAGTGTGACCTCACTGGAACACACTGTGTGCCCTCACTGAAACACACTGAAACACAGTGTGACCTCACTGGAACACACTGACACACACTGTGTGACCTCACTGAAACACACTGTGTGCCCTCACTGAAACACACTGAAACACAGTGTGACCTCACTGAAACACACTGTGTGCCCTCACTGAAACACACTGAAACACAGTGTGACCTCACTGAAACACACTGTGTGCCCTCACTGAAACACACTGTGTGCCCTCACTGAAACACACTGAAACACAGTGTGACCTCACTGAAACACACTGTGTGCCCTCACTGAAACACACTGAAACACAGTGTGACCTCACTGGAACACACTGAAACACACTGTGTGACCTCACTGAAACACACTGAAACACAGTGTGACCTCACTGGAACACACTGAAACACACTGTGTGACCTCACTGAAACACACTAAAACACAGTGTGACCTCACTGAAACACACTGTGTGACCTCACTGACACACACTGAAACACAGTGTGACCTCACTGGAACACACTGAAACACACTGTGTGACCTCACTGAAACACACTGTGTGCCCTCACTGAAACACACTGAAACACAGTGTGACCTCACTGAAACACACTGTGACCTCACTGGAACACACTAAAACAAAGTGTGACCTCACTGAACACACTGAAACACAGTGTGACCTCACTGGAACACACTGACACACACTGTGTGACCTCACTGAAACACACTGTGTGCCCTCACTGAAACACACTGAAACACAGTGTGACCTCACTGAAACACAGTGTGACTTCACTGAAACACACTAAAACACAGTGTGACCTCACTGAAACACACTGAAACACAGTGTGACCTCACTGGAACACACTGAAACACACTGTGTGCCGTCACTGAAACACACTGAAACACAGCGTGACCTCACTGGAACACACTGTGTGCCCTCACTGAAACACACTGAAACACAGTGTGACCTCACTGGAACACACTGTGTGCCCTCACTGAAACACACTGAAACACAGCGTGACCTCACTGGAACACACTGTGTGCCCTCACTGAAACACACTGAAACACAGTGTGACCTCACTGGAACACACTGAAACACACTGTGTGCCCTCACTGAAACACACTGAAACACAGTGTGACCTCACTGAAACACACTGAAACACAGTGTGACCTCACTGGAACACACTGAAACACACTGTGTGACCTCACTGGAACACACTGAAACACACTGTGTGACCTCACTGGAACACACTGAAACACACTGTGTGACTTCACTGAAACACACTGTGTGACCTCAACGGAACACACTACAATACAGAGTGACCTCACTGAAACACACTGTGTGCCCTCACTGAAACATACTGAAACACAGTGTGACCTCACTGGAACACACTGAAACACACTGTGTGACCTCACTGAAACACACTGTGTGCCCTCACTGAAACACACTGAAATACAGTGTTACCTCACTGAAACACACTGAAACACACTGTGTGCCCTCACTGAAACACACTGAAACACACTGTGTGACCTCACTGAAACACACTGAAACACAGTGTGACCTCACTGAAACACACTGAAACACACTGTGTGACCTCACTGAAACACACTGAAATACAGTGTGACCTCACTAAAACACACTGAAACACACTGTGTGACCTCACTGAAACACACTGAAATACAGTGTTACCTCACTGAAACACACTGAAACACACTGTGTGACCTCACCGAAACACACTGTGTGCCCTCACTGAAACACACTGTGTGACCTCACTGAAACACACTGAAACACAGTGTGACCTCACTGAAACACACTGTGTGCCCTCACTGAAACACACTGAAACACAGTGTGACCTCACTGAAACACAATGAAACACACTGTGTGACCTCAACGGAACACACTAAAACACACTGAAACACAGTGTGACCCCACTAAAACACACTGAAACACACTGTGTGACCTCACTGGAACACACTGAAACACACTGTGTGACCTCACTAAAACACACAAACACACTGAAACACACTGTGTGACCTCACTAAAACACACTGAAACACACTCTGTGACCTCACTGGAAAACACTTAAACACACTGTGTGACCTCACTGGAACACACTGAAACACACTGTGTGACCTCACTGGAAAACACTTAAACACACTGTGTGACCTCACTGGAAAACACTTAAACACACTGTTTGACCTCACTGGAATACACTGTGTGCCCTCACTGGAAAACACTGAAACACAATGTGTGACCTCACTGGAAAACACTGAAACACACTGTGTGACCTCACTGGAACAGACACACATGCTGCTCAACCTGACGCTGTGTTGATTCCATTTAAACAACCTTCCATACTGTCAGTTTCAACTTTGGCCTTCTCCCCATCCATCAGTAATCACACACACACACACACACACACACACACACACACACACACACACACACACACACACACACACACACACACACACACACGCACACACACAGGGGGGATGGAACAGGAAAGAGCAGCATGGATCAACACAGATGGGAGCTGCATGCTTTTTTTTTTGGTCAATAAAAAGCAAAAACAGACTTTGTGAAGTCCTGAAATAAGAAATAAGTCAGTTCCTAGTTAAGGCAAACATTTGTTTCAACTAAAGCTGCATTCCTGCTTAAAAAACAAAACAAAACAAGACAAAAAAACTCCGGACCTCCTTGGAGCACGGGTTATTATGATGGGGGTGCTGGATGTGAGTGGCAACGGGATGTAGCAGTTGTACTGGCATCTGTCTCCTTAATCACAACCGATCAATAGGTCTGGTCAATCATTCCCATTCATATCGCCATAGCGAAAAAAAAAACAACCCAAAAACTATCAAATGATAGAGATCAGATGGAGATCAGATTTTCTTGGTTAACCCACCAAATGACAAATCTCAGAGCTGCATTATTGACAGCATATACTTATAAAACAATCTAAGACTATGTGCGTTCCTTCATGTTCTACACCTGCTTCACCCAACGCAGAGCCACAGGACGGTCAGAATTGCACATGTTTGAACCGAAGACCACCACGAGAGTACCCCGTGGGAAGGCAGCGATGGAGAGAACAACCAGATCTACTGCATCCTAACCATCATTTCATCTTTATATGGGCTGCTCCTAGTCAACGTCTTACCAGCTTCACAGGCCCCAGCTCCTAGTAGACCCCAGAACCACAAACGTGTCTTTCATTTCAACTCATTTTCAGTTGGATTTTATCCGTACAAAAGACTCTGCCCAGTAACCCGGAGCATTTTCTATTTTGACATTTGTTTGAGTGAGAGAATGTAAGTTATTTAATAGTCAACATTTTAGACAATTGAAATTTACAGTCAAGAAAAGCTACAAAAATATCTGTGTATGCTTGTCAATTATAGTTTTTAGGGGAATCGGCCCTGTCCGGAGCTGCGGCCCCAGGAGGAAACACCGAGGGCGGTCTGACAGGACGCGGAAGCGGGGCAGGCTAAGCTAACTGCTAGCCCATGCAGACCGGCAGCTCCGACAACACCGGGGGCGGTCTGACAGGACGCGGAAGCGGGGCAGGCTAAGCTAACTGCTAGCCCATGCAGACCGGCAGCTCCGACAACACCGGGGGCGGTCTGACAGGACGCGGAAGCGGGGCAGGCTAAGCTAACTGCTAGCCCATGCAGACCGGCAGCTCCGACAACACCGGGGGCGGTCTGACAGGACACGGAAGCGGGGCAGGCTAAGCTAACTGCTAGCCCATGTGGACCGGCAGTTCCGACAACACCGGGGGCGGTCTGACAGGACACGGAAGCGAGGCAGGCTAAGCTAACTGCTAGCCCATGCAGACCGGCAGCTCCAACAACACCGGGGGCGGTCTGACAGGACACGGAAGCGGGGCAGGCTAAGCTAACTGCTAGCCCATGCAGACCGGCAGCTCCGACAACACCGGGGGCGCTCTGGCGGTGGCCCGGCCTGTGGCCTGGCGTTGACTGTGGTGTTTTGGTGTTGTCTTGTGGAGTGCGGGGAGGTGTGTCGAAGGTGTGTGGCTGGGAGAGCTGGCGTGTGATTGGCAGAGGGAGCTTGGTCTGCTATGTCTGGTGGGCCCGAGGACCACGGCCCTGACCGGCGCTGCACCCGTGGAGGAGACACCGAGGGCGGTCTGACAGGACGCGGAAGCGGGGCAGGCTAAGCTAACTGCTAGCCCATGCAGACCGGCAGTTCTGACAGTCATGCTGGCTGGTGTTAGCATGTGTGTTCTTGTAGTTTTTGGGATGTGTTTTTGTCTGGGGGAAACGCTGTTTTCTCCCCCAAATAAAGTGTTCCTGATTCCGACTTTGAAACAAACTGGAAATCAGAATCAGTCAAGAAGATTGCAATCGATGCATCTCTTGAAAAAACAAAGGCCTACATCTGGAGTTGTATGGGACTGGGGGGTGGACATGTGCTATACTGTGAGTGTTGGACAAGCCACATTTTTATCATTGTACAAATGATGAACTGTCTGAACCCTTCTTACAATCCTCAAACAAAGGAGACGCTAAACTATCAGCTAGCGGGAAAGATTCAGGGTAATTTAGGATATTCCAGAGGTTAAACAAATACATATAAAAATGACTCTGCTCCCACCGCTCCTGAAGAAGCTCTCCTCAGTCCACATTTGCAGAGCTGTCACAAGGCAAGACTGGAGACTTCATGACATTTCCGACTGTTGGACTCGGCTGGATTTCAGAGAAAGTCCAGGGACAAGCGGCAGAGAGAGTTCAGCACCGCAGCTCTCACGTCACAACTACAAGTGGGACCCCAGCAGGACCTGGGACCCCAGCGGGACCTGGGACTGCCTTGCTTAAGCTTCGACTCAGCAGCAACTCTCGGCTCTTCTGCTGTGACATTGGGTCAGTTCACCTGCGTGGCTTCGGCGACACACACTACATTACCCTGAAGGAGACGTGTAACGGCAGTGAGCTTGCATACGCAATATGTCAACTAGCATGTGAGCCAGGAGCAAGCCAATGTGTCCTAACGCAGGTCCTGAGCGGAGACCAGACTGGTCCAAATGTGCACATTGTCAAAGTCACACAGAAATCTCTACACTAGGATCGTGCAATGCAAATGAAAACTCAATCACCAATCAATCACTGGATGTTTGTGTTCAATATAACATGTCCAAAGACTACTTCAAAGACTTGGATGAGTGTTATTTACAAGTTCCTTTTCCACACTTTTCTAAACAATCCCAGGCAGAACCCCGACTGGTTTTTAAAATCTGCTAGATATCGCGCCATACGTGATGAGATTAATACAGATGGACAGCTATGCGCTAGTATATTCCTGGACTCTCCCAGGTACAGTTATGTCCCATATGAGACTTCACACAGTAGGGATCCAGCCAGAATGGTGCTCGTCCACCCTGACTCTAGGCCACAGGCGCCTCATTCCTTTGACTTGGAGTGGTGAGTGACGCATGAGGAAAGATGTGCAGACATGAACACAAGATCCTCATGCAAACAGTTTAGATAGCCATCAAGCACGACCATGAGACCTCGGGTAATGGTCTCCATCCATTATCCAAACCACTTATCCTGCTGTCAGGGTCACCGGGGATGCTGGGGCCTATCCCAGCAGTCACTGTTCGGAAACCATCAATGGTGCTGATAAAGGTGCTCAACAAATATATACATACATATATATATATATATATATATATATACATACTATATATAGCTGTATAAATGAGGAAACATGGTGGTAACAGGCTGAATTGGACAACAGAGCCTGGATCTGAAGCTGGTCAAGGTCAGTAAAATATGGTGTACGTGTGCATGTGTGTGTGTGTGTGTGTGTGTGTGTGTGTGTGTGTACAGAGGAGGGTAACTAGATGTGTGCAACTGGACCCGTAAATCTGCTGCGAGCAAAGTGTGCAGTGTACTGTGCCAGTTTTTTTTGTTTTTAAATTGGTGACCTTCAGGTGTCAACCCGTTTCCTCCTCCTCTCCCCTTTCTCCTCATTACTGCCCTATAAAACTAAGTAATCAGTAAGTCTTAACGAGACGCGCGGGCCTTTATACTCACTCACACACACACACACACACACACACACACACACAACCCCTATCGTCCCTGGCAACGAGCTGTGCTCCATATCCGCTTACGCAGGTTTAAATGACATGGCTCATAACCTTGCCAATCGCCTCGGTCCGGTATTAAAACTTACTGCAGCAGCCATTCTCTCCCCTCCGACTCTTCAAACGGTCTTTCTCCACCACGTCTCCTGGCCTGCTACGAGGGATCCAAAAGGGAGTGGCGAGGCTCCAAGATTCTGACAATAACCTTTAAGACCACAGCTCTGACCATCGCCGACGTCGGCGTTCGGCGCGTGATTGATGCCGCCGCAGGCGAGCCATTACTTCTCACATGTGGACTCCATCAGACTCACATGGTAGCAGATGCTGGCGTAAATCAGGGTAAATAGTGATGGTAAAGACAGCCTATAAATTTGCGCTACAGCGTGCACGTCAGCTAGCGAGGTTCTTCCAAGCAAAGTGATGGTACAATAAAAACGCAATTACAGTGTGCCATATTTACAGATAACCCCACAACCAGGATACAACACAATCTCACAGCAGCTGCACCGCGCCAGGCTGACAGCGGGGTTAGAAGGCTTTACATGTAGCATGTAAACATACACATCTGTTCATAGCAGCTATTTTTTCCTGAAAAGATTACAATATTTTTCACTTTTTGAAGGTCCCCCCCCCATTGTCTTTTCCCTGATGAGGTTTTGCCTGGCAGGGTTGTGCCTCGTCTGAGTCGAGACTCGCAGGAGGTGTTGTGCACCGTGTTGATTGTAGCTGTGATTGCTTAAGGCCTCTGAGACAAATGTGTAATTTTGGGCTATGCAAATAAACATGACTCGAAAAAATAAAAAAGGCCTCAGTCACACAGCTGATCCTCATCAGTAGGTAGATATGAATACACACACTTCCTGTTGGCGTTTGAGTCTGGCGAGGGAGAGCACAGGTCCAACTTCAAAATGACCTATTTAGCAGAAAATGAGACACGAGTTTGTGCCTAGACGTCAAACTCTTGACATTCAGTCCTGTCTTTTTGTTAATCATCTACAAGTACTACACAAAGACTGTTCGGCCGGCCATATGGAAATATGGAGGAAGGATTTAGGGCCTTTAAGGCAAAATCTTTACTCATTTCATTGAAATCTTCACTGACACTTCCAAGGGGGTGAGCATGACCCCCTGTGAAACATGTGAGTTTCGTTTTGAGTTGTGCGTGTGGCAATAATGTGCACGAGGAGAGTGTGTCCTACCTACAGGATTGCATGGTGAGCTGCAGCGGGATGTCTAAGGGCTTGTGCAGACCTCCACAGCCGGTCTGGAGCGCTGACAGTAGGGCACTCCATAATGGAGGAACACGCCTCGGCTCTCCTCATTCATTAGCTCTTTGTGAAGGCTGTCAAGCACTTGGGCCAGCACATCCGCTACACACGAGACAGAACAGATGGTTGCACACACATACACACAAACACCTTTACAGATATGTACTTGGATACGTACGAAAGAGTTATGCTAGGCATTAACTTCAAAGCTTTGATAGAGGCTTCGTGGCTCCATCCCATAACCCAAGTATAAATTCAATCCCCACACCAGCAGTGTCTCCTGCTGAAGTGCCAGAGCAAGACCCCTGCAGGAAGTGCCAGAGCAAGACCCCTGCAGGAAGTGCCAGAGCAAGAGACCCCTGCAGGAAGTGCCAGAGCAAGAGACCCCTGCAGGAAGTGCCAGAGCAAGAGACCCCTGCAGGAAGTGCCAGAGCAAGAGACCCCTGCAGGAAGTGCCAGAGCAAGACCCCTGCAGGAAGTGCCAGAGCAAGAGACCCCTGCAGGAAGTGCCAGAGCAAGAGACCCCTGCAGGAAGTGCCAGAGCAAGAGACCCCTGCAGGAAGTGCCAGAGCAAGACCCCTGCAGGAAGTGCCAGAGCAAGAGACCCCTGCAGGAAGGGAGTGTCTTGCTCACAGAACATCCAAATAAGCACACGGGCCAGAACCTTAAATGTAAATGATTCATTTTAGTCACTACTTATATCACTAGAGATACATGAACTGCATGTTGCTTCATAACAGATGACTTTCCAACCTGTTCCTGGTCTACACTCTGCTAACCCTCGACCTCCATGCCATCCCCTCCAGCGCTCTGCTCTCTTTCATTTCCTCTTTTACACTTTCTTTGCAGGGACTTACTCCGTGTCTTGCGCAGACTCTCCCGTACCATTTCATCAGCTCTCAAAAATCCTACCTGCTCCAGAATTCTTTGGCTCGTCCGATCAGAACCTCAAGTCTTTGTTAAACTTGCCAACATCTGAGGCATAGCTTCCCGAATGCTCGGCTGGGCTGGTCTCTGATTGTACCTAATGTGGATTCTTTGCCTCAGTCATTTCAATTACTTCTATCACATAATGGTATCTATTGTGTATAAATGTGCCGCAACGGGATAAGAAACATTTTCCATTGTCCACAATCCAGCTTCACAGCAGTCCAAAGGCTGAGAGAGCCAACCTGGCAAACAGACTAGCAGAAGATAGTTTTTACATCAAGACTTTAATAAAGTCCTCAGGCATTTGAGCAGATATACGGCCCTTCATCAAAGGAAAGCTTCGTAGGATATGTCTGGCTATACGGACTTTACCCGCCAATTGCACTAGACTTTACAGTGCATCAGGCTACATGGATCAAAGCTCCATGCCCTGCTCATATAATTGCGTAAACCTGTGCTGGCCTCCATATTCAGACTTTCCCCGGCCAACACGGCTCCACTGGCCTGCCGGATGGAGGATTTAGGCCAGGGCTGTACAGTAGAGCATTTTTTTTCAAGTGTACGTCAACTCGGTTCGCCCTTGTTTCGCAGTCTGAAAACTCCCCCTATTGCCCAACGTATAAGCTGTGCCATATGAAAGAATAACCTGGCTTAAATTCTCAAAACAACCGTGGCCCGCACTCTTATTGGAAAACAGGGGTCAGGCAGTACGGAGTAGCTAGCATGTTAGTATGTGGAAAAACACCCCTTAATTGTCAGTTCCTCACAGAGCTCATATCATCACAGTGCATCTTCTGCTGAGTTCTGCTGCCTGCATAAGGAAGCAATGACAGCCTCGGTGAGGGAAAGGCAGGAATACAACAACGACGACAAACAGAAACTCTTTTGATGGCTGAGTTTACATTACTGCTTTTTTCAGACTGATATCGGTCCGGTCTAAAGTTACATTAATTCATCATTATCCATCAGCACTGAAAAACATTAGCACCAGCTGTAATGAAAATACACAAGCCTGCATAAAATACGAGGTTAGCTGACCTATTGGATGAAAAACTTCCTTCAAAGGTGAGCATTGCTAAATGATTATCCAAACACCAGTGATAATGAACCAGGAAAAAACTACTACTACTACTACTACTACTACTACTACTACTTTCGGCTGCTCCCGTTAGGGGGCGCCACAGCGGATCACCCGTTTCCATCTCTTCCTGTCCTCTGCATCTTCCTCTGTCACACCAGCCACCTGCATGTCCTCCCTCACCACATCCATAAACCTCCTCTTTGGCCTTCCTCTTCTCCTCTTCCCTGGCAGCTCCATATTCAGCATCCTTCCCCCCCAATATACCCAGCATCTCTCCTCCACACATGTCCAAGCCATCTCAATCTTGCCTCTCTTGCTTTGTCTCCAAACCGTCCAACCTGAGCTGTCCCTCTAATATACTGGTTCCTAACCCTGTCCTTTGTCGTCACTCCCGGTGAAAATCTTATCATCTTCAACTCTGCCACCTCCAGCTCCGTAAAAATGAAGCTAACTTCAGTTCCACAAGTGGCGGCCTGTCCAGGGTGCCTCCCCGCCCGTCGTCCAATGACTGCTGGGATAGGCTCCAGCATCCCCACGACCCCAAGAGCAGGATAAGCGGTTTGGATAATGGATGGAAGGTCAGATTCTGTTGTTCGACACTGTACGATGTGTGTCAGTAATGTAGAGATGCGTCTTCTTGCTGGGTAGTTTATCAGTCACCCGTTGTTCCAGTTATTCCAGCCTCCAATAGGAGAGGTTTTAGTACTGGGATCATTATTACCTGACAGGATAGAAAACAAAACCACCGGTGGTACCTGAGGACCAGGTTGAGAACCACTGAACCGGAACGCTCAACAGCCAAGTAAATATGCGGATGTGTCCCGCATCGCTTCGGAAGTGCGTACCTTGTGTGACAGTCTGGAGGATGACGAGGGTGGACAGAATATTTGTGTGAGGACAGGGACTCTGGTAGAGAGGACTGCTCCTGACACGTCCCGTTCCCGCTTGGAAGTACAGCTCTTCTCCTACACGCCTCAGTGTGGATGGTAGCGCTACATGCTGCACAGTCAGACACACACACACACACACACAGGTGGCATATGGCAGGACATCCAGTTAGTTCTATAGCGTTCACTATACAGACTTAGTATTGTCAGTGTACGAAAAAGAAGCTTTTTCTTCATCTGCTGGCTGATTCTTCAGCTTCTCTGAATTAATTCTTGACCCTACAAATGGATGACGTAAACTACTACGGCAGATTTATCTGTTTCCAAAGCTACGAGCGGGGATCATAGCTTTGGAAACGATCTCCTCCTCTCTCTCCCTCCAAGCTCTCCATAGGGAGCAGAGTTCAGATTGACTTTGCTCGGTTTATGTGTTTTTGCCCGGTGCTGTTGAGGTTTTCTGTCTTTTAAAAGCAGGCACATGTTGCAGCAATAAGGCCGCATGTGATTTTGGTTGAACATCAAGCATGTCAGCCGGCCCATCAAACAAACACGGAGGGGGCAAGCGCCCATCTGTGCGACCGGCCAAGCAGACTGTGGTCGAGGTCTGGGGTCAAAGGGCCAGGGGTCGAGTGGGGGGTACATTTGGGCTTCACAATAAACTACAGTCGGTGGCTACGCGTCGGAAATGCCATATTCAAGAGTCTCAATCAAACATACGCACAAACACTGACCCCCGGTTTTAACTTGTAGTTAAGACACTGCGGATATATGGTTCCACTTGGGCCGAGTCTGGAAACGTCCATTATCCACTTAATATAGATGAGCATGCACACACACATCCCTATCAAAGCCACTCCACATGCACAGCCTGTTCAGTTATCCAGACTGTTCAACAGACATTATTTTGTTCCCTGCCTACTAGCTTGTTTCCTGTCCCAGCATCAGCATTACATAAAGCTCTACAGGACCGCCACCGGTAGTAGGTGGTCTTGGCCGACGGAGTGGGGTTCGCGATGCGCAACTGTTCCCTCGTTTTAATCATCGTGCGAGTCATCGGTCATCCATCACAGGACGACTAAGGTGGTCCTCGTCGCTGCGATGGGCGACGAATAGTGTCACCTTAAATCGATGATTGATTGGGTTCCTTATGCAGCTTCATATGGCTTCCAAATAAGGTAAGACGCCGTTAGCGAGAGAAAATATCCTGTATCCCCAAAGTACATTTGGGAAGTACGAAAATGGGAGGAGGCAGCAGGTAGCACGGATTATGCAAAAGAAGTGGCTGTTGTGGTCAGCAACCAGATACGGTATCGACCAAGGTCCTAAAGATCCTTTACCAACGTACTACAACCTCGACAGCTTTCATGTCTGGGTGGTTGGAACGGGACGGACACAACGGCACTAGAGACGCCATAATGGATGTCTTGGAGTTTATAATGGACCTCTGCATCACTACAGTGTCATTAACAAGAACAAAACCTCGGAGGGAGCCCTCGAGGATTGTAACGGGGTACTGAGTGGTTGCGCGACACTAACACAAGTTTCACCTCAAGATGCAAAGCAAAGAAAAGGGCCAAGTGAAGAGTTGGTTTTGGTTTCCTTCTGTGGGTCTGGTGCACTCCTCTACCTCTGTGCTGGCACCCATGTGTTTCAAGGCCCAGTTGATGAAGCAGAGGAGGTCGAGGAGGGACCGGTTCTGATGGGGGCACCAGACGAAGCTGCTCCGTTAACAACGGCAACACCTGGAAACCGGGATCGGGGAGAGGTTCACGTCAACTCACTCTGTGTGACGTCGGTCTCGAGAAGAGGTTTAGGTGAGTCTGTGTCGGGGACAACGCGAACTCGTCCTAGAAGGTTCCCCTCGTCTTCCGCCGCTGGCCCAGTAGCAGGGCCAGCAGCTCCAGGGGGTTGGAGCCTACACGGTCCTGAGTGGCAAGAGGCGGAGTAATTAACGTTATAGTTATTAATGGCTGCCTTTGTTTGCTGGCTGTGATTACACTTGTGTTGAAACTCTGGTCGGAGTTAATGAGATGACGTAATGATAACGCACGAACTAGTACAACCGCAGGACACGGAAGTGTTTTGTTTTGTTTTGAAATTTTCCCCCCATTTGTAGCTCGTGAATTACCCCACTCTTCCGAGCCGTCCCGGTCGCTGCTCCACCCCCCTCTGCAGACTACCACATGCCTCCTCCCATACATGTGGAGTCGCCAGCCGCTTCTTTTCACCTGACAGTGAGGAGTTTCACCAGGGGGGGGGCGTAGCGTGTGGGAGGATCACGCTATTCCCCCCTGTTGCCCCTCCCAAACAGGCTCCCCAACCGACCAGAGGAGGCGCTAGTGCAGCGACCGGGACACACACCCACATCCAGCTTCCCACTCGCACACACGACCAATTGTGTCGGTAGGAACACCTGGCCAAGCTGGAGGTAACACGGGGATTCGAACCCCCGATGCTCATTTTGGCAGGCTACGAAATAGGACTGCCACACTATCCGGACACCACCCCCCCCCCCAACACATAAGTGTTGACATACAGCATCTTACACAATGAAATCCAGTGTCAAGAACCAAATGGTATTGATATGACACGTGTAACCGAACCCTTCAGCATGCGCACACTTCACCAGCAACAGCAGCAACAATGTAGCAACAATGTAGCAACAATGTAGCAACAATGTAGCAACAATGTAGCAACAATAGCAGTTCAAAGCAGCAGAAATAAACATGGCAGAGAATATGTGTGTGTGTGTGTGTGTGTGTGTGTGTGTGTGTGTGTGTGTGTGTGTGTGTGTGTGTGTGTGTGTGTGTGTGTGTGTGTGTGTGTGTGTGCGGCCAAGCAAAGGAATGTGTGCGGCGTTTTCTCTCCAAACACATTAAGACTAATTGAGGCTGTGTTGACCTAATTAGAACAAACCCTCATGATTGGAATCATACAGCTGTAAACCACAAATTAACACACACACACAGGCAGCCAGCGTGTGGGAGAGTGTGTGTCTGTCTGTCCGGCGGGGCGCATGGCCTACCTCCTCCGTACGTTTTAGGGAGACGGCGGTTTTCTTCTGTTTGGACGTGGGCCGCGAGACTCTGTGGTCTTCACGCTCACATTTCAGCGCCATGCTGGGCTCGCATTTCCTCTACGGTAACGAGCACAACAATCAGCAAACTGTACACAAGTCTCATGTTATAAGTTATACAATATCCGTTAAGCTTTGCTCAGACATAATGCATAACCAGTATCAGCTTAGCTCAGCAGCCTCGAAGGCAGTGTTTCTCAACCGGGGGTCCGCGGACCCCTAGTGGTCCGTGGTGTCATTGCAAGGGGTCCGTGAAAATAAAATATCTTTAAAAAAAAGATCCTATGACATTTATAGAAATAGGATTATTTCACTCAAATGTGACTGAGACCTTTATCCACCTAAACTATAAAGGGTAACGGGACTTTTTTCTCTAATTACATCTGTTTCACAAGTGTAATTTATTGTATTTTAATAAGAGATCTCGCTCCCGTTTGCATTGTTAAAAGTTACTGCATCAAAATTCTGTTGTTACATATATCTGAAAGTTACTGAATACATATTCTGTTTCGTTACATATATCTGAAAGTTACTGAATACATATTCTGTTTCGTTACATATATCTGAAAGTTACTGAATACATATTCTGTTTCGTTACATATATCTGAAAGTTACTGAATACATATTCTGTTTCGTTACATATATCTGAAAGTTACTGAATACATATTCTGTTTCGTTACATATATCTGAAAGTTACTGAATACATATTCTGTTTCGTTACATATATCTGAAAGTTACTGAATACATATTCTGTTTCGTTACATATATCTGAAAGTTACTGAATACATACTCTGTTTCGTTACATATATCTGAAAGTTACTGCATAAGAATTCTGTTGTGTTAACTATATCTAAGTTACAACTGAAAGCTCTTATTTTGGCCCCAAAGAGTGAATAAATGCTATAATGCAATTTAAAATGCAGTTTCTACTGTTTCTATCACATTGCAACCCCCCTCCCCCAAGATCAGGTGGAGGGGTCCTCAGGGTAGATAAAAAATACGCAGGGGGTCCAGGACCCCCAAAAAGGTTGAGAACCAGTGCTCTAAGGCACGAGGCCCTGTTACAACCAATAATGGCATGCAAGTTGTTAACTGATCATTTTAGAAAAAAAAACTTCCTATAGGCATAAAAGGATGAGGTTGGATGTGCAGGTCTGTATTTTAGTACCTGCAGGTTGCCTAGTCGAGCTTGAACCCTCTTAGACCAGTTTTCCAACTTCTTTCTCTGTTCATTTATCTCACATTGCTGCAAAGAGAAAATGAAGAGTCGGTCGTGATAAGACATGGCCTGAAAAACCTATTCTCTCTCTCTCTCCCTCTCTTTCTCTTTTTTTAACTTTTGAAACGCCATTACCCACCTAAACAACTTCCTGTATTTCTAAAAATGGAGAGTTTCTGGAGTCAAGAGGGTTTAATTGAACAATGCCAAAAAACACATGAACGTATGGCAGGCAGCCGCAGTCAGACTCCACACAGACCCTTAGGGGTGTAAAGTTGGATTATAACAGTGCGCCCCCCTGTGGTCAAAGTTACTCAATACCGAGTTTTAGCCTTTTAATCCACCAGGCACTATTTATTTACCCAATATCTCGATAGTTGTGCTTTTTTCTCCAAAATACATAATATCCATCCATTACCCAAGCCACTGAGCCTACTCAGGGTCGCGGGGATGCTGGAGCCTATCCCAGGGGTCATTGGGCGGCAGGCGAGGAGACACCCTGGACAGGCTGCCAGGCCATCACACAGGGCCCACACACACACACACACACACACACACACAGACACACACACACACACCTAGCGACAATTCACCTGACCTACATGTCTTTGGACTGTGGGAGGAAACCGGGCTTGGAAGGTGCATGATGGTGCAGTTGTGTGTGTGTGTGTGTGTGTGTGTGTGTGTGTGTGTGTGTGTGTGTGTGTGTGTGTGTGTGTGTGTGTGTGTGTGTAACTCTGCCTGTTGCTTCATGGTGTCGTTAAGACGTTTGATCGTGTCAAAGCTGGACGGAAGCCTCCTGATCTCCTCGTCGTCCTCTCGCAGCAGTTCCTGCAACCTGCCTACCTCATTCTGGTGATTCTGTTGATGCACACAGAAAACAACCACGTGCCCACACACACACACACACACACACACACACACACACACACACACACACACACACACACACACACACACACACACACACACACACACACAGACATAAAGCAGCAATAATGCTTAAATATCAGATAACACCCCCCCCCTTTTCTCCCCAGTTGTACCTGGCCAATTACCCCACTCTTCCAAGCCGTCCCAGTCGCTGCTCCGCCCCCTCTGCTGATCCGGGGAGGTGCTGCAGACTACCACATGCCTCCTCCCATACATGTGGAGTCGCCAGCCGCTTCTTTTCACCTGACAGTGAGGAGTTTCACCAGGGGGGACGTAGCGCGTGGGAGGATCACGCTATTCCCCCCAGTTCCCCCCTCCCCGGAACAGGCGCCCCTACCGACCAGAGGAGGCGCTAGTGCAGCGACCAGGATGCATACTCACATCCGGCTTCCCACCCGCAGACACGGCCAATTGTGTCTGTAGGGACGCCCAACCAAGCCGGAGGTAACACGGGGATTCGAACCGGCGATCCCCGTGTTGGTCCGCCACCCGGACAGCCAGAGAACACATTCTGAATGAATGCGGGTGCGATATTGAATACATGTATTTTCTAGGGGCCAACTTGGTGGCTAATGAAGTGACACAGCCCATCCCCTTCGCTTACAAAAGTGCCGGGCAGAGCAGCCATTATCCCACTAGGCCCATTATCAGAACTGCCCAAATGACAGGAGAAAGTGGTTGGACAAAATAACAGAAATACCACAAGAAGAATGACTTTAGAGTTAAAAGACCTAAACAACAATAAAAGCACACCAGTGCGTGTCAGCTATCTTACACCACTGTTACAATGTAACCTAAGTTGACCAAGCAGTTATACGCAACTACCGAGGTTCCCAAAACGCCTAATTGTCACTGAACCTTTCGCGTTAGTGAGAGAAACTGTGAAATGATTTGGGGTGGTGAGGAAAGCAGTCTCACATATCCCGGAAACATCAGCAAAATCCCTACTGCTTGTGCAATCCACAGCTAACTGACCGAGATCCATCCCTATAGCTAGCTTAAAGGGATGGAGACTAGATTCTGAAAACTGCAAAACTATAGTTTTAAAATTTACCACAGAAGTGGTGCTACTTTATGGACAAATTGTTCTTTTTTTATATTTTTTTTTAAACCAACACAAACGAAGATGAAACAACTACAAATGTGAATAACTGAGAATGAATCGTTTCATTCATAACAATAAAAATAAAATCTTACACATGAAACTGATTTACAAAGAGAGAGAGTGGTGATTGGAGCGGACTTCAATGGACATGTGGGTGAAGGGAACAGAGGTGATGAGGAGGTGATGGGTAGGTATGGTGTCAAGGAGAGGAACGTGGAAGGACATATGGTGGTGGATTTGGCTAAAAGGATGGACATGGCTGTGGTGGATACATATTTCAAGAAGAGGGAGGAACACAGGGTGACGTATAAGAGTGGAGGAAAGTAGACACAGGTGGACTATATCTTATGTAGAAGGCGCCATCTAAAAGGGATTGGAGACTGCAAGACTGTGACAGGGGAGAACGTAGCTAGGCAGCATCGAATGGTGGTCTATAGGAAGACTTTGGAGATCAAGATGAGGAAGAGAGTGAAGGCAGAGCCAAACATCAAATGGTGGAAGTTGAAGAAGGAAGACTGTTGTGTGGAGTTCAGGCAGGAGTTAAGACAGGCACTGGGTGGTAGTGAAGAGTTGCCAGATGGCTGGACAACCACTGCAGAAATAGTGAGGGAGACAGCAAGGAAGGTACTTGGTGTGTCATCTGGACAGAGGAAGGAGGATAAGGAGACTTGGTGGTGGAAGGAGGAGGTACAGCAAAGTATACAGAGGACGAGGTTGGTGAAGAAGAAGTGGGATAGTCAGAGAGATGAAGAAAGTAGACAGGAGTACAAGGAGATGCGGCGTAGAGAGAAGAGAGAGGTGGCAAAGGCAAAGAGAAAGGCGTATGGTGAGTTGTATGACAGGTTAGACACTAAGGAAGGAGAAAATAATTTGTACCGATTGGCTGGACAGACGGAGTGAGCTGGGAAGGATGTGCAGCGGGTTAGGGTGATGAAGGCTAGACATGGAAATGTGCTGACAAGCGAGAAGAGTGTGTTTGAAGGTGGAAGGAATACTTTGAGGGACTGATGAATGAAGAAAATGAGAGAGAGAGAAGGTTGGATGATGTGGGGATAGTGAATCAGGAAGTGTGGTGGATTAGCAAGGAGGAAGTGAGGGCAGCTATGAAGAGGATGAAGAGCAGACAGACGGTTGGTCCAGATGACATACCCATGGAGGCATGGAGGTGTTTAGGAGAGATGGCAGTGGGGTTTTTAACTAGATTGTTTAACACAATCTTGGAAAGTGAGAGGATACCTGAGGAGTGGAGAAGAAGCATACTGGTACCGATTTTCAAGAATAAGGGTGATGTGCAGAACTGTAGCAACTACAGAGGTATAAAGTTGATAAACTACAGCATGAAGACATGGGAAAGAGTAGTGGAAGCTAGGTTAAGAGGAGAGGTGATGATCAGTGAGCAGCAGCATACACGTGCGGTCAGGGTAGGCAGGGTAGGCAGTGCCTACCCTGTGATAATTCAACCATGCAACAAGTTCATAACAACACATCAAAATCTCACTCTAGTTACAAGTATGCTGTGTTCTAACGTATTTTTAATAATATTTTTATGTCCTTGTCCTTTTTAAGTCCTTAAACTTCTAAGAGAGAAATGCCGTACAAGCGCATAAGCTCGCCTACTTTTCAATGGGAAGGGTAGGTTCTGCTTTTTTTCAGGATTGCCTTTAACGTTGTGAATTTCAGAGTTTGCACATGCGTATCTTAAGGCGAAATCAACAGAGGAGGAAAGACACTGAGAGCCATCAAGGTGCTAAACTGCTACAATGTCATAGATATTTGTGCTATCAATAAAGCAAGCTAGCTCACTTGAATTTGCGCGGCTTAGCTACACTCCAGAGTGAAATCAGTAATGTTGACCATTGTACGTCTTCAGAGTTTTAATAAACTGGATTACCAGCAACAATTACTTGTCATCAAGCAAGGCAGGCCTACACCAGCTCTCCCTGACCTCCACCACCGTAAAGGGCAGAAAATCATCCGATCATTCCAGCCGGAGTGGTACATAAGGAAAGAGTGTGTATGCGGCTCCGATGCTGCCATCAGCAGGCTGTACTGCTTCCTTTGTTTGCTGTTTTCCAGAGGGCGGGATGGTGTATGGATAGGTGGCTGATACCGTGACCTGAACAAACTGCTTGCAGTGCTAGCCAAGCACGAGCGGTCCAGTTCACATATTCAACATCAAATAGCATAAAAAAACCCTTTGGAAACTGCACTCCGATCAACCTAGCTTTAAATGGCTAACAAACAGCGAGTCTCAAAGCACAAAATCGTGAGATACTGAAGGACTTGATATGTGCTACTTGCTACTCAGGGAAACAGGAATTAGCCTTCAGGGGAAACAAAGAAAGTACAGACTCATCAAACCGGGGAAACTATATGGAGCTCTTAAAAGTCAATGTGGAGAAAGACCAGCGGTTGGCGACACATCTTGAAGTTTCCTCAGTGTTTTCTGGAACATAGAGCCGTATTCAAAATGACCTTATCTTGGCAGTAAGTGACACTCTTCAAGAGAACAATCAAGATTAAGTAAATGCAGCCCCTTTTGTGCCCGTACAAGTTGATGAGACCACTGACACAACCAACAAAGCGCAGCTATCTGTTGTGTTGTGGTATGTCTGCCAAAACGGAGTTAATGAGGCATTTTTGGGATTTAGTGATGTCAGCAAGGATTGGAGAGCTGCTGCCGTGGCAGGGCATGTCTTGGGCATCTTAGATGCTGACAATTGCAAGGGACAGCTAGTTGCACAGACATATGATGGGGCCGTAGTGATGGCATCCGAGCTGAATGGGGTTCAGGTGAAAATCCTCGAGGCACTGTTCATCCACTGTTATGCACACAAATTAAATATTGTGCTTTCACAATCAGTGAAATCAGGGTATTTTTTAAAACAGCTGAGGGACTGGCATCTTTTGTAGCAAGTCGAAAAACGAACTCAGCTGCTGGATGAAGTTGTCGGGCATTGCATGTCGAAAGCGGTGCCAACCAGGCAGAACTCTCTCTTTAGGTTGGTTCAAATGATCGGTCTCTACCATTCTGACCTCCATGACATTTTCCATCTTATCTCCAAAAGAGCTGAGGGCTGGAACAACGACACTCTGACGATGGCTGTGGGGTATGATGCTTGGCTGTCAAAGGCTTCAACCCGTTTTCTCTCGATGGAGAAATGTTCAATGCAACCGATTGAGTTTTCTCTGTTCTGCAGAACAAGTTCATGGATATAGCTTTTTGTTGTGAGCAGATCGGTGACACTATGGCAGTCGTGGGTCATCTGAGAGTGGACTTCTAAACGTTCTATGCCAGGTTTGAGGAGAAATATCAACCACTAGGCTTAACCGATGTGGCTATGAGGAGCGAACAGCCCATCAGAGAACAGAGGAGTATTGTTCCACAACATTCTGGACAATATCAACACTCAAATGAAAACCAGGTTTGATCATTTTGGGAGGCTCTCGTTCACTGGCTTAGTTGACAGCCACAAATTCAAGCAGATGTCCAGGTGTTCTGATGAAAGCCTGGAGACATACACAAAATACTTCCGACTTCGTCAGACTAAAAGCGGACTGTGTAGTCCACAAATGACACGCGGGAAGAGGAAAACACCCACTCAACTTCTGGATCTCTTATACACAAATGACTTGGTGGTGACTGTACCAGAAGCGACCAAATTGCTCTGCCTCATACTGACGCTTCCAGCTACCACGGCCTCAGCAGAGAGGTCTTTCTCTGCTCTGAAAAGAATCAAAACCTACAGCCAAACCAGGACTGGAGAAGAGCGGCTGTCATCCTTGGCCCTCATTTCAATAGAATCCGAATGAGTGGTGAGACTTACAGAAGAACCAAGAAAAAATCCACAGTGACGTCACAGAGAGATTCATGGAGAAAGACATGTGAATGGACTTCATCTTCAAGTGACGGTAAGCCGTTGATTTTGCGCTTTTATGCTCGTGACAGTGTTGAATTAAAGTAATCTGTACACGTGTTTTTCGTGTAGTGTGGCTGTGTTGGGACAAGTTAACACATAAATCTGATTTTTAATCTGATTTTAGTCTCTAAATTTTAACTTTTTTATAGATTGCTGTCCTGTATCAGACAACCATGGCTGTAATGGTGGTTCTTTGTGCTGTGTTTGTGTTCTTTTCAGGTAGTGTTTCAACAATATTTACAAATGGCCTCTCATAACTGCCGTTTGTAGCGACCGCAATGAAATCCACAATGGTTTGGGAGCTCTAAGGAAAGGTAATTGTGTTACTTAGTCATGTCACAGCTATCAAAAAAACATAAAACAAGAAAAAAGTACTTCATAAATACTTTAACAGTATTTCTGTTGAGGTTTTCCTTGTTCAGCCAGGGGGGCACGATATTCTAGAATTATGTGCCAGTTGGAAGAACGAAGAAGGATCAGATTGTTATGAAACATTAGAGAGCACAAAAGGATGTAGTGATTTGGATTTGTGAACGCCCACTGCCGGCCCAGCCACTGACCTCACCGCACCTGACTGAGCAGCAGTACGGTTTCATGCCAGGAGAGAGCGCTACAGATGTGGTGTTTGCTTTGAGAGCGTTGATGGAGAAGGACAGAGAAGGCCAGGAGTAGGGTTGGGTATTGTTGAGATTTTAATGGTACTACTGCTTTTACCGATACTGTGCATCCAGTACTTTAACAGTACCCTTATTGGTTCTTTTTGTTATATTTTTTTAAGAGCAAAAAACAAAACAAATTAAGAACAGAATTAACATTTCTTTATTTTCTCATGTGACAGAGACTTACTTTTAATCATTAACCGTGTGTGTATAATTTAGTTAGCTCCGTGTGGCCTCCGGGCTGCTAGCATACATAACATACCTGAGGTGGATGGGCCAACGACGTATGAACTACGTATGAGCTAGGCAGTCAAACTGCATTTCTCCACCTGTATTTGATGCAGTTTTGCTGGATGTATCAAAAGACTGCTTGTCCGCCCTTACATGCACAAGACTTGTTGCACTTGTGGCAAAGAGCATTGTCACCATCGACTCTAGTGATGTGTAACCAGACTTCTGACCGTTTAGCTCTCTCTCCGCCATTGTCACTGAGAGCAGGCTCTGTGTGTGTGTGTGTGTGTGTGTGTGTGTGTGTGTGTGTGTGTGTGTGTGTGTGTGTGTGTGTGTGTGTGTGTGTGTCTGAGAGAGAGGCAGAGAGCTGGCTCCGCCCCTAAGCTCACACATAGAGAGGAATCTCTCCTCTGCACTGGGAATAGTGAAAATGCATCATTGACAAATGTCTTAATCTTATTGCTAATTACAGAGTTGGTGAGATAAAAGGTGCAAGATCATGTTTACGTAGCCTAAATAAATAGAAATTTATTTTGTTAATTTCTCCAATACCGATAGCAGAACCACTAACGCCGGAGCTTATCAATACTATGGTCTTTAATAATTTAGCACCAGTGCCCTTTTAATACCGGGTTTCAGTACCCATCCCTAATCAGCAGGAGTTACATTGTGTCTTTGTGGATTTAGAGAAAGCATATGACAGGGTGCCGAGAGAGGAGGTGTGGTATTGTATGAGGAAGTTGGGACTGGCAGAGAAGTGTGTATGAGTGGTGCAGGATATGTATGAGGGTAGTGTGACAGTGGTGAGGTGGTGGTAGGAATGAAGGTGGGTTCAAGGTGGAGGTGGGGTTACATCAAGGATCGGCTCTGAGCCCTTTCTTGTTTGCAATGGTGATGGACAGGTTGCAGGTGGAGGAGAGCCTGGAGAGGTGGAGGTATGCGCTGGAGAGAAGAGGAATGAAAGTCAGTATGAGCAAGTGTGAATGAGAGGGAGGACAGTGGAATGGTCAGGATGCAAGGAGTGGAGGTGACGAAGGTGGATGAGTTTAAATACTTGGGGTCAACTGTTCAAAGTAATGGATAGGGGAGAAGAGAGGTGAAGAAGAGAGTGCAGGCAGGGTGGAGTAGGTGGAGAAGAGTATCGGGAGTGATTTGTACCAGCAAGAGTTAAAGGGAAGGTTTCAAGATGGTTGTGAGACCAGCTATGTTGTATGGTTTGGAGACAGTGGTACTGATGAAAAGAGAGGAGGAGGAGCTGGAGGTGGCAGAGTTGAAGATGCTAAGATTTTCATTGGGAGTGATGAAGAAGGACAGGATTAGGAACGAGTATATTAGAGGGACCGCTCAGGTTGGACGGTTTGGAGACAAAGCAAGAGAGACAAGATTGAGATGGTTTGGACATGTGTGGAGGAGAGATGCTGGGTATACTGGGAGAAGGATGCCGAATAAGGAGCTGCCAGGGAAGAGGAGAAGAGGAAGGCCAAAGAGGAGGTTTATGGATGTGGTGAGGGAGGACATGCAGGTGGCTGGTGTGACAGAGGAAGATGCAGAGGACAGGAAGAGATGGAAACGGATGATCCGCTGTGGCGCCCCCTAACGGGGGCAGCCGAGAGTAGTAGTAGTAGTAGTAGATGAAACTAATTTACAAAATGCCTATTCTGCTGGCCCTTTCAACTGATCTAACCATCACTGAACATTTACTGAAGTTTCTAGAACATGGGATACAAAGTGGACTTCAACTTTCGTCATCCCTCAAAAATCTGCTTTCTCCTATACTCCTAAGCAATCCAAGGAGGAACGAAGCTGTTCTGAAGGCAGAGTGGCCCAGTGGCTTGTAAAGTACTTTATAATCATATCTTGTTGGCATTTCTGTCATTTCACCCACTCTGTGTTCTCACTGCAGCCATGCGTTGTGATTCTAATTCAGCCACGCCGCATGTATGGACCCACCTCCTCCATTTGAGTCAGCTTTGCTAGGGCCTTCTCCTGCTGCTCCAGACTCCTCTCCCTCCCCTGGAGACGCTGCTCCCACTGTTGCTGGCCCACGCTCTTCGCCTGCACACATACAAAATATCTTTTGTGTTGCAATTTGTTAAACACTAGACAATATTTCCCAACCCCAGAATTTACACTTATCTCTGCATACCCTAAAACCTAAAGCCGTGAATTGTAATTTTAGAAACTTTAAACCTAAAACCATCCATTGTCTTGACTGCTCATCCTGCTCTCAGGGATGCTGGAGCCTATCCCAGCAGTCATTGGGCGGCAGGCGGGGAGACACCCTGGATAGGCCGCCAGACACACCCATTCATTCCTAGGGACAATATAGTACTGCCAATTCACCTGGCTTACATGTCTTTGGACTGTGGGAGGAAACCCAAGCAGACATGGAGAGAACATGCAAACTCCACACAGAGGAGGACCCGGGACAACCCACCAAGGTTGGACTACCCCGGAGCTCGAACCCAGGACCTTCTTGCTGCGAGGCGGCCGCGCTAACCACTGCGCCGCCTTAAACCTTAAACCTAAAACCATTTTCCCAAAGAGAAAATGGTACTTAGGAACTCATTTCTCAGGAATGTCTTGTGGGGACATAAAATGGTAAAAACCTAAGTTATACTCCCACTTAAAGAAGGAAAGGTCATCGCATTGCTTTTTTATCGTCCCAGGTCATGGGCATACCGAACTTCTAGCAAACTTCAAAACAGTCATATGGAAGTTTTCCACACAGAGACCGAACCCAGGGCTTTAACACCTGAAGTTCAGGATGTTGAAATGACAGTTGTTCTGGTCTTTTACCTTTAGTTGTTGGTAGATAGTCATCATCTCCTGGTAAACCTTTTCAAGTACAGTAGAAGAAGAGGGGCATGAGTTGGAGGGATGCTGACCACAGTCCCATTCATTTTTTGTCACTCCAACTGTAGGCTCAGATTCTTGGGACCCCATGCTGACATTCACACAAGAGGGCAAGGTCACATCTGGAAAGATATACATACAGAGATACAAGCTAGCACATTAGCATTGCTGCTGTTCAAGGTTCTCGCAGGCAGGGCTTGGTATAGGTGGACGACTTTAAACTATTAAGCAAGGCTCCACATTCAAAATCCTGATGAAAAGTTTCAGTTGTCTGTTTACTTTAAACGTTAGCATCTTAGATTAGAGGTTATCAGAATCAGTTTGCATTGGCGAGACATGCTTTTGCACATAAAATGAATTTGCCTTCGGCTGTCACAATACCATCCACCCTTCCCTACCACCCTCCTTCCATTCATATGCCAACAGCAGCAAGTCAAGGCATTCACATAAACCACAGTGGTGTGAACAATAAGCGCATTTGTGGTAACGAGTGCAAAGTGTGCAGAGCAGTGCAAGACGAAGTTGAATGCAAATAAAAAATAGATAAATGATGCACAGATGGAAATTATGCACAACTATTGCAAAGTGTATGGTTCAGTGCAAGATGAAGTTGAATATAAATAAATGATTACATACAGATGGAAGTTATGTACAACTATTTTGCATTTTTCCATTTTTGAAGTTGAATAAAAGTAAATGATTATGTTTAGAGGGATATTATGAACAGCTATTACAATATATTGCTATTGCTATCTGTTCCAATCTCCAGGGTGTCTCCCCGCTTGCCACCCAGTGACTGCTGGGATAGGCTCCAGTATAGAGAGCAGGATAAGTGGTTGGGATAATGGATGGATGGATTGCAATATTATGCAAGCTATAGCTAACACGTTCCCACCAGAGAAAGACATCATGTGTGTAGGGCTAACCATTTGTGAGTATGACGGTGCGTGGGGAGAAACTGCCCCCGTGTCTGGTTGTTTTGGCATTTATTGATCTGAAGCATCTGCTGTAGGGAAGGAGTTCAGATATTTGGTGGCCAAGGCGACACAGGTCAGCCATGATTTCCCCAGCCCACCTCTTGGCTCTAGAGATGAACAGAGTGGTCAGGTTTCGCCCAATAATCTTTTCCGCAGATTTGGCGGTGTGTTGTAGCTTGGGCAAGTCCTGTTTGGCGTGGAGCCAAAATAGGATGTGATGGAGGTGGTGAGAATAGAACACTGTAAACACTGCACCAGCAGCTCCTGTGGCAGGTTGAACTTCTTCGGCCAGCACAGGAAGTATATCCTCTACTGGGCCTTTTTTTGCAACGGCGGCACTATTGGAACGCCCATTTCAGGTCCAAGGAGGATCCCCAGGAACTTAAAGGTGTCTGCAGGTGTCGCGGTTTTGTTGAGGATGGTCGGTGGTGCGATGATTGGGGGCCTTGTCTGATGTCCACCATCATTTCCAATGTTTTGAGTGTTTTCAGCTACAGGTTGTGGTGCCTACACCAGATGAGCAGTTCTTCAGCCTCCAAGCTGTATGCAGACTCATCACCACCGTGGATAACAGTGATGACTGCTGTGTCACCTCCAAACTTCAGAAGTTAAACACTGGGGTCCTTGGAGGTGCAATCATTTGTGTGCAGGGAGGAGAGCACAGGTCATTATTATATCTGACTTGTCATTTACTACAGATGCCTGTATAGAATTCAACAGCAACATACGTGTGCTGTTGAATTCCATACAGTTGTTGTTAGCGCATGACCAAGGCGATTAAAGAAGTAAGAATGGGCTTTCTTGATGACTGCCGTTATTCAGGATTCAATAATTAAGTGTCGTATCAACACTGCAGTTGATCTGGAATTTGTTTCAGTGCGCTCAACATGATAACCACACAAGTGCAAGTGTCCACAACAACATACTGTTACAATCCATGCCTCGATAATACCAGCGTTGGGAAAAGGGGAGGAATTCCTGATCACGCCATCAGACATCAAAAACCATTTCAGTGGCTGCAACTTTAAGGTTACTGTGAGGTGGTCAGTTTGTGAAATAATGCACTCGTGATATGCATCCAGCGATAAATGGCACACACATACACATACACAATAAAACGTCTGTCTGTCTCAGCTGAGACTTACAATGAGACTTACAAGATGATGGGACTTACAAGTTAGGAGGGGTGGCGACAGCTTTACGAAGCCCACACAAAGCTTTGTTGCAGCTTTTCACCTCCTTGCTCCGCCAAACGGACCTAAGGGAGGTCATAGATCAGGGGTCTCCAATTACTTTTCATAGCGGGCCACTTTTAGGGCCACTTTTAAAACCACGTGCCACTCCAGCAGCATGTTGTTCGTTAGTTTGTTTTGGTGTCGATACGTTGCAGGTATTCTAATTTAAACAGAGATTTTTCATCTATTTTTCGATATATTACTTGTCTTACTTTTACTGAGAAATTTTTTTTTTTTGGTAGGGAAATAAAAAAAATTCTGGCATTTCTCCAAAAATTCTCGCGGACCATAAATCAACCAGTCACGGGCCGGACGTGGCCCGCGGGCCGCCTATTGGGGACCCCTGTCATAGAATCTCATACTGATGACATCACACACACACACACACACACACACACACACACACACACACACACACACACACACACAAACACAGACTGAGAACTGCCGCGGCCGGGAAGCGAACCCGTATCCCCCGCACCGCAGGAGGCATCGCTAACCGCTCGACTAAAGGGTCAGACCCGCCAGGCGGCGTATTTCCTTCAGAAGTCAGACTAGAGCAGAAGGAGAGGCGAGTGTCAGTCACGTGACAACAGCAAAACAGGAAGTTCGCAAATCCAACGCGCGCCGGCGCTTTGTCGACAAGTCCGTCCTCCGAACCCATCCGACCGCATAGGCCGTTATAGTTCTCCAATACGACCCACAGGAGTAGTTCCTTAAATTAGCGCCCCCTACCGGCGGCGGGAGGTATGCCACAGATACTTTTCGCCGCTGTGCATTGCGGGTTTTAAAAACAATTCGAGAACAACAGAATATGTAGTCAGCGCGTAACTAAGATTGCTATTGGCAGTATGTTTACCCATGAATAACGTTATAAGAGCTAACTCACTGTAAACTACTAATAAGACACGTTAGCCCCTAGCTAACGGCTCTGACCCTTTAGCCGAGCGGTTAGTGATGTCGCCTCGTGGTGCAATACACCCCGTATCGAATCCCGCACCGGGCAAGAAAATAGCCGGTTACACTACGGCTAACCACAAGTTAGCAAGTCAGCTAGCGTGGACATTATAACCGCTGTGTGACGTTAAACTTCGCTTTTATTAATATTCATTGTCATGATAGCTTACGGAAGGAGATCGCTTATTGTTACCAGGGAAAGTAATGTAGTATAATTACGGAGGACCGCGAGGAAGTAGCTTAAAACGTAACCATAGGTCGTAATAAGCGGCTTCTACGGGCTCGTTTCTTGGTGCCGGACAGTCTCCCACCCAGTAGGTCGTTTCCGGCGCAGTCAGTTTGGTCCATCAGGAAGTAAAGACATACTTAATGATTTCCCTGGCTCCATTTAATGTTTTTTTCTGTTTTATTGTTGGTTATGTAACCGGTTATTTTCTTGGCCGGTGAGAGATTCGATACGAGGTGTACTGCACCACAAGGCGACATCACTAACCGCTCGGCTAACGGGTCTTATTAGTAGTTTACAGTTATATTAACAACTCTGTTGTTTGTATTTGTTGTTCTTGTTTGACAGATATATTTGAATACTGAATATTGTATTGTAACGTGCATGGATAAGAAGACAAGCTGGCCGCTGGCCGGCGGGTCTGATCCTTTAGTCTAGCGGTTAGCGATGTCTCCTGCGGTGCGGGCGATACGGGTTCGCTTCCCGGCCGCGGCAGTTCCGGTGGTTGCGTTGTCCCCCGAGTTCGCTACAGTATCTTCTATACAACTTGTTTAATTAAAAAATAAAATAAAAATACATATATAAAAGGTCAGACAGTACTTCACAGTACGGCTGTATGCACTGAACCTGAGCTTCTCCAGTAAAGTTCCGCGTTTGTTAAAAAAAAACCATACTTAATGATTTGGCCTGACAGCTCTAACATGTAAGTGCTGATACTCACAGACATATCTACTCCAAGGCTCAAACGAAGAAAAACAGACCGCATTTCACACACACACTGCTTGCTGCTTCATAACGAGCCAAACGGCAGATACACAAAACGAAGTCAGCCGGTGACATTTAACAGTACCTAAAATAACCGATAGATGGCAGCACTGTAACACCTAACGTCATAACAAAGCATGGGCAGTTCTGTCGTCTTCAGTTCTCATGCAGTTACAGAGAGCAGGGAGGACTCTTGTCCTGGGTTGAGTTGTTGTGTGTGCATCTCTCACCTGGAAGAGGATCCAGTTAATATACAAAAGAGCATGTATTCAGTACAGTAATGTAACGCCTAGCTGGGGTCAGAACAACCGTCCATAAACGGTTTCTTGTTTTATTTTATTTTTTTTACAGCGACAATCTGGTCTTCACGGTGACCATCATAATCGGGTCTTCGTAGGGACAATCTTAAAATGGTCCCTATGTTGACGAGGGCCATCCCTGCATCCCTGCATCCCACCTTTGTTTCCTATGGAGGGCATAATGAGGGGCAATAAAGCCGAGGGAACACGTGGGCATGATCACATGATGAACAGGTTAAGGTGGGATTTCGTCTCCGTTTTAATGGTTTAGTTGGTCAACCATGTTGATTTCAGCAGGGCAACCACCTAAACCAGGCATGACTAGCAGGGCAGGGGACCACAAAGACCGGCACCCATCGCGTAGACAATATGATGGCATGGCTTCGCAAACAGGGGATATAAGGATATTGTAACGTGCATGGAAAGGTAGACACGTTAGTCCTTAACTAATGGGTCGGACCCTTTAGTCGACTGGTTAACGTTGTCGCTTGCGGTGTGGGAGCCGCGGGTTCGCGTCCCGGCTGTGGCGGTCCCCGACTGCCCCCCTGAATTCGCTACAATATAAAGTCTGGAAAACGATGTGTTTTCATCACTGGAAACTCTGCACGATACCGGATAATGTCAAATGTGAGAGCTGACCCACAATGTGGTGTAACTCGGATGGAAAAATATCAACGTCAACAAACGAACAAGAAAAAAATCACGAATTTTAGCAATTAAAATTCCATATTTTGAATATATCCAATAATCATCCAGACGGAGAGAATACGCTTCCAGAAATCTAAAGCGCCCAATAGATTCCTGAGCATATGGGACCCAGTCACTGACTAGCTCAAAGGAAACGGATTTTTAATTACAGTCTGTGGTGATGCAACCTGGTGCTCCTCACCTCTTACCTGTACTCGTGTACAGCGTATCAGCTCCCTCACGCCTCAGGGCGCATGCGCTTCCGATGGCCTTACGGTCGCTCCATCCCACTTCTGACACCAATTCGGGGGACAACGCAACCACAGGAACTGCCGCTGCCGGGAAGCGAACCCGTATCGCCCGCACCGCAGGAGGCGTCGCTAACCGCTAGACTAAAGGATCAAGATCCGCTAACCAGCGGCCAGCGTGTCTTCTTATCCATGCACGTTACACTATATTACTTAAAAAAAATAAAATCTCAATATTTTGATCCAAACAGAAGGAGGTGCTTGCGCTGCACTATGTGAATAAATGTTAAAACCAGAATGTAGAGTCTGTTAGTCTATATATCTACTTTGACTGTTTCATGCATGGCGAATAAAACGATGATCTCCTACGAAGCAGTCTGTCTTGATCAGAGAGGGAGTGGTGCCGCTTCTCGTTTACCACTGGCCACGTGTTTCACATGCCGAGGTGCAGAGGGACCAACTACATTTACTGCTGCACTGTACTTTTCTTGAGTATTGGCATTATGCAAAACTTTAGAGGCCACGTTCCCTCCATTACCTTCATCCATCCATCCATCCATCATCCAAACCGCCTATCCTGCTCTCAGGGTCGCGGGGATGCTGGACCCTATCCCAGCAGTCAATGGACAGGCTACCAGGCCATCACGCAGGGCCGACACGCACGCACACACGCACGCACACATTCATGCCTAGGGACAACTGAGTACGGCCGATTCACCTGACCTGTCTGTCTTTGGTCTGCGGGAGGAAACCGGAGCACCCGGAGGACGGGTTTCCTCCGGGTGCTCCACTGCATACCACAGATAAATACTGTAACGTGCATGGATCAGTAGACACGCTGGCCGCTAGCTAGCGGGTCCGACCCTTTAGTCGAGCGGTTAGCGACGCCTCCTGCGGTGCGGGCGATACGGGTTCGCTTCCCGGCCGCGGCAGTTCCTGTGTTTGCGTTGTCCCCCGAATTCGCTACAATACTTTTTACTCCACTACATTTACGGGACGGTGGAAAGTGGTAGTAGTTACTGTGTAGAATAAGGCCCTATACAGCAACATATTCACTAAGCTCATGAAAAATGATGCATTGTAAAGATGTTAAAATACCCAACAATATATGAGGACGTTAGAACAAACCCCAAAACACTGCTGACAGGGGTAACAAATATTTGAATGCAGGACTTTTACTATTAATTGAATTCTATTATACTGTCGTATTGCTACATTTACTTTGGTAAAGAAGCGGACTATTTTGTCCGCCCCTGTTCAAATGGGAGCGAACCTGTCCATATTTCAGGTTTGACCTTCGGGGGGAAACACCTTTTCGTCCCGCGTCTCCAGCGAGGGTGTACTTACACAATTCCACCAGTAGATGTCAGCCTTCCCCAGGCAGCCACCAGAGAGCAGCGTGGCTCTCGGTACATTCGCCCTCGCTTGTCTCCGTCACTCGGACGACTGGAAAATGGATACGTGGTGTTGTCATGTTTTACAAAACATTTCCCAAATTCTAAAATATCACAATTCAGAATGAGAATCAAGTTTATTGTAGGGTTTGCTGCTGTTTCGTGGCTCCCTCAGTGTACTTAACACAGCAATTCAACTCATAGTGTCCTTTTATACCACTGTAACCTCCATTCGTGTTTTCAGAATCAGTCCATCAGTGACCAGTTTTAATTGGCCAAGTATGTGTAGGCCTGCACACACAAGGAATTTGACTCTGGTTCCTCCATTGCTCTCCAAGCATATTCGTTACCCCACCAGGGGAAATAACACGCTGGACCACCGCTACACAATTCTTAAACATGCATGCTGTTAAGGGCAGTTTTGGGGTACTACGATCACAGCTTGGTTCATGTTATCCCAACCTATATGCAGACTAAAATCTGTGGTTAAAACTGGAACAAAAAAAATTAACCAGCGGAGCAAAGCAGGAACTGCAAGGCTGTTTTGCATGACACTGTGACACCTTACATCAGCTTTTGTGAAGACATGTGTTTGCCTAGCAAGACCTTCGGCACATAACAACAGTAACAAGCCATGGTTCACAGCCAAGCTAAGACAGCTCTGGCAGGCCAAGCAGGATGCCTACAGCAGTGGCGACAGAGTCCTGTACAAGCAGGTCAGAAATTCACCGACAAAGGAGATCGGAGCGGTTAAAAGGAGCTATATTGAAAAGCTGAAAAACAGGTTTTCGGCCCCTCCACACTGACACGGTGCGGAGGGGCCTCCAAGACATCACAAACTACAGAAGACCGTCTCCCCATGCTGAGGCAAAGAGAGACCCGGCTGACACCCCGAATGTCTTCTATTGCAGGTTTGAGAGAGACAAATCGACACTTCTCTCCCCCTCTGATACTCAGGCTGCCCTCAAGATATGTGTAGAGGATGTGAGCCAGCTTTTCCAGAGACAGAAGACCAGGTAAGTACCGGGTCCAGAAGGTAGACCCCCATCCTATCTTAAAGTCTGTGCTGACCAACTGGCTCCAATCTTCACACAGATTTTCAACAGATCCCTGGAGCTGTGTGAAGATCCCTCCTGCTTCAAACGCTCCACCATCCTCCCGGTCCCAAAGAAACCCTCTATCACAGGGCTGAATGACTACAGGCCTGTCTCTCTGACGTCTGTGGTCATGAAGACTTTCAAATGACTAGTGTTGGCCCACGTGAAGACCATCACAGAACACCTGCTGGACCCCCTGAAGTTTGCCTACCGGGCAAACAGGTCAGTGGATGACGCAGTCAACATGGGATTGCACTGCATCCTGCAACACCTTGCATGCAAGGACCCTCTTGGTGGGCTTAAGCTCAGCGTTCAACACCACCATTCCAGAAATCCTCCCCTCCAAACTCTCCCAGCTCACTGTATCCCGCCATCTGTCAGTGGCTCACCAGCTTCCTGGCAGGCAGAAAACAGCAGGTGAGGCTGGGGGAAGTGACTTCTGGTATACGAACAGTCAGCGCTGTTGCTCCCCAGGGATGTGTCCTCTCCCCACTACTCTTCTCCTCTATACTAATGGCTGCATCTCCAAGGACCCAGCTGGTAAACTCCTGAAGTTTGCAGATGACACTATGGTCATCAGACTCATCCAAGATGGCGACGAGTCTGTATATCGACGGGAGGTTGAGTGGCTGGTGCTCTGGTGTAGTCATAACGACTTGGAGCGGAACATGCTCAAGACTGTGAAGATGAGAGTAGACTTCAGGAGACACCCCCTCAGCACTGCTCCACCCTCACAATATCCAACAGCCCTGTGTCAACTGTGGAGACCTTGACGTTTCTGGGGAACTACCATTTCCAAAGACCTGAGGTGGGAGACCACCATCAACTCCATCCTCAAAAAGGCCCGGCGGAGGATGTTCTTTCTGCAGCAGTTAAAGAAATGTTGTCTGCCACGGGAGCTGTTGAGTCAGTTCTACACCGCAGCCATTGAGTTTCTCCCGTGCACATACATCACGGTCTGGTTCGGAACAGCAAAAACAAAACAGGATAGGAACAGACTGCGGCGAATAGTAAGGACAGCAGGGGCAAAAAATCACTGGCACTCCCCTGCCCACCCTGCAGAACTCGTACACCTCTAGAGCCCGGAAATGGGCGGGCAGAATCAGCACAGATCCCCCCACACCCAGGAAGCAGTCTGTTTGAACTCCTACCCTCTGGCACCAAAACCACCAGGCACAGGAACGGTTTTTTCCTACAGGCCATCTCTCTCATGAACACTTAACAGTGTTGGAAATATAACACTTGTGAGTGAATAGCCCCCTCTGGTCAAGATGTCTCACCTACATATCTACGATGTGCACTACCTCGTTCAGCCAGATGTGCAACACAGATGTACAATTGTAAATGAACATAGAACTGCTGTATACTGGTTCCACATGAAGCTGTTGTTGTTGTGGTAGTAACATAGGTATATATGGTATGGGTGGTAGAGTTGTGGTATGGTATAGTGTATGGGCAATATAGTACATAAGCAATATTATACAATATATGGGCATAGCTTGTTAATTATTCAACGATAACAAAACTCTGTATAATAGTGATATACCGGTTGTGCGTACGTGCATGCTTGCTTCCAATGTCCTGTTTTTGTTCCATTCAATACTTCTGCTTTTTTTCCTTTTGCTTTTTTGTTTGGTTTTGTTTTGATTTTTTTTTTTGTGAATGATGTCTGCAGGTGCTAGGAGATGCTGTGAACTGGAGTCAAATTCCTCGTGTTCATAGGCACCCTTCACCAATAAAGTGGATTCTGATTCTGACTCTGATTCTGATTCGGGGGTACTTACACAGAATAGACATACAGATAAATCAAAGACAACAAGGTAAACATAAACATTTCACTATTATGTAAAGATATAGATGTATATGGAAAAAGTATATTATAAAAACAAAAGAAAAATGACGTAATAGGAAGACAATACGTAGTGTAATGGTGCAGACTGCAAATATGCTGGAATAAATATGTTAACAGGATACTTTATATATATACATATATATATGTATGAATGTATGTATATGTATATGTGTGTTTGTATATATATATATATATATATATATATATATATATATATATATATAGCTTTTTTTCTGAAACCATCAATGGTGTTGATAGAAGTGCTCAACTAATGAGGAACAGAATATCAATACCAATATCAATACCTGCATCTGTGTGTGTGTGTATATATATATATATATATATATATATATATATATATATATATATATATATATATATATATATATATATATAGACAATTTTGGAATTGTAGGTACAGTGAATGCTCAGTGTTACCGGGATTGTTTCTGACACTTTATGACTGTTTTAAGTGTAGGGTGACAGCCTACAGAAAGAAACTATACTTGAGTCCGGTGGTTTTGGAGTGCAGCGCTCAGTAGCGCCTACCAGAGGGGAGGAGTTGGAACAGGTGGTGACCAGGGTGTGATCAGTCTGCGGTGATGTTGTCTGCTCGTTTCCCGAGTCTGGAGGTGTATAAGTCCTGAATGGAGGGCAGGTTGGCACCAATGGCTGTCTCTGCAGTCCTGACTGTCCACTGTAGTCTGTCCCTGTCCTGTTTGGTGGCCGATCCAAACCAGACAGTGATGGATGTGCAGGGAACAGTCTGGATTACTGCAGAGTAGAGCTGAATCAGCAGCTCCGGAGGCGGGCCGAACTTCCCGAGCTGACGCAGAAACTACCTCCTCTGCTGGGCCTTTTTGATAACCGTGTCTGCGTTGGATGCCCCACCTTAGGCCCTGGGAGATTGTAGAGCCCAGAAAACTGCAGGGTTTCCACAGCAGACATAGTACTGTTGAGTATGGTGGTGGGGGAGGGGGCAGCGTTTGGGGGCTCCTCCTGAAGTCCACTGTCATCTCCACAGTGTTGAGTGTGTTCAGCTCCAGGTTGTTATGACCGCACCAGAGGGCCAGCTGTTAAATCTCCTGTCTGCATGCAGACTCATCACCATTCTGGATGGTTGTGTCTTCTGCAAACTTCAGGAGTTTAACAGATGGGTCACCTGAGGTGCAGTCATTTGTGCAGAGGGAGAAGAATAGGGGACATAATACACATCCCTGGGGGGCGCCAGTGCTGATTGTCCGGGTGCTGGATGTGATTTTCCCCAGCTGCACCAGCTGCCTCCTGTCTGTCAGGAAGTTTTAAATCCGCTGACAGGTGGGGGGCTGGCACAGTGGGCTGGGTGAGTTTGGGGTGGGGGATGTGTGGGATAACGGTGTTGGAACGCTGAGCTGCAGTCCACAGACAAGCTCTCTGCGTATGTCTCTGGGGAGTCGAGGTGTTGGAAGACGTAGCGCAATCCCATGTTGACCGCGCCATCCACTGACCTAGGCAGTAGGGGGCACTTGATGTTCTTCAGGTGGGCCAACACCAGTCTCTCAAAACGCGGTCTCAGTCTCTTCCAAAGCAAAGGAAGGTTGAACCCAG
>NC_079221.1:46317073-46320391 GCF_029633865.1 Lampris incognitus
GTGCAATCATGTTCACACATCTGAAAACAGTTTAGCTCGTTACAGAAGCTACAAAACTGACCTTCCTTTGAGCAGATTGAGTTTCTGGAGCATCACATTTGTGGGGTCAATTAAATGCTCAAAATGGCCAGAAAAAGAGAACTTTCATCTGAAACTCGACAGTCTATTCTTGTTCTTAGAAATGAAGGCTATTCCATGCGAGAAATTGCTAAGAAATTGAAGATTTCCTACACCGGTGTGTACTACTCCCTTCAGAGGACAGCACAAACAGGCTCTAACCAGAGTAGAAAAAGAAGTGGGAGGCCGCGTTGCACAACTGAGCAAGAAGATAAGTACATTAGAGTCTCTAGTTTGAGAAACAGACGCCTCACAGGTCCCCAACTGGCATCTTCATTAAATAGTACCCGCAAAACACCAGTGTCAACATCTACAGTGAAGAGGCGGCTGCGGGATTCTGGGCTTCAGGGCAGAGTGGCAAAGAAAAAGCCATATCTGAGACTGACCAATAAAAGAAAAAGATTAAGATGGGCAAAAGAACACAGACATTGGACAGAGGAAGACTGGAAAAAAGTGTTGTGGACGGATGAATCCAAGTTTGAGGTGTTTGGATCACAAAGAAGAACGTTTGTGAGACGCAGAACAAATGAAAAGATGCTGGAAGAATGCCTGACGCCATCTGTTAAGCATGGTGGAGGTAATGTGATGGTCTGGGGTTGCTTTGGTGCTGGTAAGGTGGGAGATTTGTACAGGGTAAAAGGGATTCTGAATAAGGAAGGCTATCACTCCATTTTGCAACGCCATGCCATACCCAGTGGACAGCGCTTGATTGGAGCCAATTTCATCCTACAACAGGACAATGACCCTAAACACACCTCCAAATTGTGCAAGAACTATTTAGAGCAGAAGCAGGCAGCTGGTATTCTATCGGTAGTGGAGTGGCCAGCGCAGTCACCAGATCTGAACCCCATTGAGTTGTTGTGGGAGCAGCTTGACCGTATGGTACGCAAGAAGTGCCCATCCAACCAATCCAACTTGTGGGAGCTGCTTCTGGAAGCGTGGGGTGCAATTTCTCCAGATTACCTCAACAAATTAACAGCTAGAATGCCAAAGGTCTGCAATGCTGTAATTGCTGCAAATGGAGGATTCTTTGACGAAAGCAAAGTTTGATGTAAAAAAAATCTTATTTCAAATACAAATCATTATTTCTAACCTTGTCAATGTCTTGACTCTATTTTCTATTCATTTCACAACATATGGTGGTGAATAAGTGTGACTTTTCATGGAAAACACAAAATTGTTTGGGTGATCCCAAACTTTTGAACGGTAGTGTATGAGTTAGTTTGGGTATGTGTGTTAGTTTGGATATATGAGTTAGTTTGGGTATGTGTGTTAGTTTGGGTATGTGTGTTAGTGTGGATATGTATGTTAGTGTGGATATGTGTGTTAGTGTGGGTATGTGTGTAAGTGTGGGTATGTGTGTTACTTTGGGTATGTGTGTTAGTTTGGTTATGTATGTTAGTGTGGATATGTGTGTTAGTGTGGATATGTGTGTTAGTGTGGGTATGTGTGTTAGTGTGGATATGTGTGTTAGTGTGGATATATGTGTTAGTGTGGGTATGTGTGTTAGTTTGGGTATGTGTGTTAGTTTGGGTATGTGTGTTAGTTTGGGTATGTGTGTTAGTTTGGGTATGTGTGTTATGTGTGGATATGTGTGTTATGTGTGTTAGTGTGGGTATGTGTCTTCTTGTAGTTTTGGGGTGTGTTGTTGTCTTTGTGTTGTGCTGCTGTGGGCTGGGGGGGAAACGGCATTTCGTTTCATTTCATGTGCTCAAGTGCATGAAGTGAAATGACAACATGTTCCTGGTTTCTGTGCATACGGCAGGGTTGTGTTTGTCTCCCCGGCACTCTTACTACACACAGGTACACACAGGTACACACAGGTACACACAGGTACACACAGGTAGCCCGGTGAGATGGAAGATGTGGAACAAAGTGGAGTTTCCTTAAGATGCACTGTCATGAACCCCCTGGTCACATGATGGAGGTGCTGCCCATTTAACTTGCTGACGGAGGCTGCGCTACACTAGCAGTGTGCAGGGGGGCAGGTAGGCAGGCTGACCAGTCACTTCAGTGGTGTACGGGGGCAGGTAGTCAGGGCTGACCGGTCACTTCAGTGGTGTATGGGGCAGGTAGTCAGGGCTGACCGGTCACTTCAGTGGTGTAGGGGGGCAGGTAGGCAGGGCTGACCAGTCACTTCAGTGGTGTACGGGGGCAGGTAGGCAGGGCTGACCGGTCACTTCAGTGGTGTACGGGGGCAGGTAGGCAGGGCTGACCGGTCACTTCAGTGGTGTACGGGGGCAGGTAGGCAGGGCTGACCGGTCACTTCAGTGGTGTAGGGGGGCAGGTAGGCAGGGCTGACCGGTCACTTCAGTGGTGTAGGGGGGCAGGTAGGCAGGGCTGACCGGTCACTTCAGTGGTGTAGGGGGGCAGGTAGGCAGGGCTGACCGGTCACTTCAGTGGTGTATGGGGCAGGTAGGTAGGGCTGACCGGTCACTTCAGTGGTGTATGGGGCAGGTAGGCAGGGCTGACCGGTCACTTCAGTGGTGTATGGGGCAGGTAGGCAGGGCTGACCGGTCACTTCAGTGGTGTATGGGGCAGGTAGGCAGGGCTGACCGGTCACTTCAGTGGTGTATGGGGGCAGGTAGGCAGGGCTGACCGGTCACTTCAGTGGTGTATGGGGCAGGTAGGCAGGGCTGACCGGTCACTTCAGTGGTGTAGGGGGGCAGGTAGGCAGGCTGACCGGTCACTTCAGTGGTGTAGGGGGCAGGTAGGCAGGGCTGACCGGTCACTTCAGTGGTGTAGGGGGGCAGGTAGGCAGGGCTGACCGGTCACTTCAGTGGTGTAGGGGGGCAGGTAGGCAGGGCTGACCGGTCACTTCAGTGGTGTATGGGGGCAGGTAGGTAGGGCTGACCGGTCACTTCAGTGGTGTAGGGGGGCAGGTAGGCAGGGCTGACCGGTCACTTCAGTGGTGTATGGGGCAGGTAGGTAGGGCTGACCGGTCACTTCAGTGGTGTAGGGGGGCAGGTAGGCAGGGCTGACCGGTCACTTCAGTGGTGTATGGGGCAGGTAGGCAGGGCTGACCGGTCACTTCAGTGGTGTATGGGGCAGGTAGGCAGGGCTGACCGGTCACTTCAGTGGTGTATGGGGGCAGGTAGGCAGGGCTGACCGGTCACTTCAGTGTGTATGGGGCAGGTAGGCAGGGCTGACCGGTCACTTCAGTGGTGTAGGGGGGCAGGTAGGCAGGGCTGACCGGTCACT